>NC_142519.1:33658214-33695714 GCF_964205215.1 Stylophora pistillata | reverse complement strand
TGTCATAGATTTGTCACATGGTCTGAACTTGGTAAACAACAGTCAATGCTATAGCAAATTAACTGTAAAGTGTAGAGAATAGTTCACTTTTGTTGCATTTGTAACAACATTCCCACAAATTTGGATTTGTCTTTTCATGAATACCTTGAGGATTCTAAGCTTCAGAAGTTAAGTACCCATGCCATATTTCCTCAACCTCTAGTCACATAAATGTTTTAAACTGCATGAGTAAATGGTCAGAAACTAGGAAAAAAATTTAACTTCATCTTGATTTCTTAGTGTTCTGGTTTTTTTCAGTTTCTTCTAAAAAAGATATGGATTTTTAGAATAAAATGAGATCAAAATAAAGACTTGAATGACATTTGGTACCAAAGTGTGCTCAGAACATTTCAAAGACAACTGAACTAGGAGATTGAAGCAGATGACATCTTTGTTTCCAGCATGATGATGTTAGGCATGATTGTCATAGTTCACGAAAATTCAGGCCAAAATGAGTTACTTCAATGCATGGAAAAAAATCAGGGAATTTCAGAGAAAATTTACATCTTTGAAGAAGGCTGGGAAAAGTGAAATTTCAAGTAAATATGAAGTTGTTTATCTTGTCTTGGTCCTCTTTGCGATGACAGAAGTTGATCATGTACATTGTTCACAACAGTTGACAGATTCATGACAAGCATACTCTTCCCTTTGTAATGCAAGTTGACGTTGGAATGAAATTATGGATAAACACTAACACCGCTAAGACGTTAACAAACTTGTGCATGCGTGACTAACGTGCACATACTTTGGGATTATGTACTTTGATAATATTGTAAGCAAATCACGCAGACCTTTTTATTTTTGACATGTGCAATTTTCTTATAGAAGAGTTGAAAGTTTTTTAGTTTATCAAGTGGTGGTTTGTTTAACGGTTGTTGTCGTTTACCGTGAGTTTGCAGTTTTCTGTGTTTGTTTTGGTTTTCCATTTCACTTCCGCACAAACGCCAAGCGCAAACTGAGTGTTATACACAAAAGTTAGAAATCTCCTCAGATCACTTGGCAGTTCCTTGTCAATATATAATTAGTTTGGATTGCAATGGTTGTCTCAGTTTCTTAAATCTTTTGAAAAATTTTTGACTGCCAGTCATATAGTTTTTAAGAACCACGACCAGCAGTCGACCTCACGCAATAATAAATTATTTCTGTATGTCAACATGTGCAACATCCATGTATCTGTACTCTGAGCCCTGTGTTACACATGACTGAGCGTTAGACATGAGATTTATATATCACATTGGGATCACTTGGTAGTTCCTCACTGACACAGAATTTGGATCATGTAGGTTCTCTCAATTTATTAAATTTTCAGAAAAATATCATTCAGTCATTCGAGAAGGTTGTTGATACAGTACCAATTTCTATATTTACTTACCATAAAAACCCACAGATAAGCTGCACCTTTTTTCCAAAAATTGTTGCTAGAAATCGGGGGTGCGGCCTACCTGCTAGAACATTTGAAAAAGGTGTCCATTTTCACTTCCGATCTAATGCCTGGTTACAAGGCTTTGAATGATCCACTCGAGTTCTTGTTGCATTGTAAAAAATCTATGGAAAAACTGTGTTGAATGAAGAAATTCCTGTCAAAAATTTCCAGAAAAAGATCAATCATATGTCAGAGTTGGTAGAAACGATGTTCATTCTATTAACGTGCTAAAATTGTGGGCAAGACTTTGAAGTATTTTCCATTGCAATGTTAATAGCGAGTTTACGTTCCATGAACAGTGGATGAAGAAGACTTCTCAAGACTCACCTTTAGATTTTTTTTTCATTTCTCTCAAAAAACTTTTTTTTCCAAAATTTGAGCTGCTAAACTCAGGGTGCAGCTTATCTGTGGGTTTTTACAGAACTTCTGTCAGTCATCTTAGTGCTAATTTATCTGTGGATATGAATATTTGGTGAGTGGAGAAAGAATTTCATCCATCAGATGTTGTCTGCAGCACATACTTAAGCAGCTGTTTTGAATTCTTGTTTACCCATTTCAAACCTTGTGACCAAATAGCTAGTCTTTTAGGTACATGTATATAAGAATGTTAAAACTTCATATATTCATTGTACCAAATGTTAAAATTATTATGTCACTTATCATTTATGCAAAAGGATACATTTCTGAATATGGCTTCTTCGTTTTAATGCACTGTTTACATCATCCTTTAAGTAAACATTTGAGCAAAAGTAACTTCAACTTTTCAGGGATTTTTGAGGAAAACTGGCATTGAGCAAAATTTGCAACAAATTGAAGAATATTAAGGCACTTTTTGTTTTGCTGTAAATATTGACAAGTACTAAAATTTTGAGGGAAGTTTTTTTCCCCTGAAGGTACAGGATGAGCTTTCCACAGAGTAGAAAAGGTCCTCTGAAGCATTAAAACATAGAATAGCTCACCAGCAAAGCAGCTACACTGTATACTAGGAAACTCAATAAAAAAATTGAGAAAGGAAGAACCAAGGATCAAGGTTGATGGAACAAAAAATTCTGTTCCACAAAGAAATAAATTTTCCTGAGATATTTTAATCACTGCTGTTCCTTTTCTTCTACAGCACTGACAAAACCTTGAAAAGTATTTGATAACCGATCATGATTTTATTTTAAGAAAACACTTCAATCAGGTAGACTACCAAAACTGATTTTATGACTTCACTTGTGTTAATTTTGCACAATACTAGGCAATTTTTTTGAGGTAAGAACAGCATTAAAAGGGAATAAGATTCTCCATACAACAGATACCTCTCTGGCTTTTGTCACTTCTGCTGGCATAAGACTACACTTCTGTTTCAGGCCTGATCTGTTTGGACATGAATACAAGAATATTATTGTGGTGTTGATTGTAAATTGAACCCAAATTTAGTGTTTATTATATATTGCTAACTTGTGTAGAACTCAGTGTTATTGCTATTCATTATATAATGTTATGTTATTAAACATTAAACATACTTTATTTATTCCAGAAGCAGACTATATATACACTAAAAAGGAAAGGGAAAAAGATGCTTCTAGAAAAGGAAGTTAAGAGGTTATCCCTATTTGAAAACTCCCTAAAAAATAAGTCTAAATGAAATTAAAATACTTAGTTACAATTAAATATTTAGGTACAATTTAAGCTGAGATTTAAAATGCTGAAGAGTATCAGCTTCCACTATGTTTCTTGGTAATTCATCCATAATTTAACAATCCTAATGAAAAACGAATGTTTATAACAATTAAGTCTTGCCGATTTGACGTAAAGTTTGTACTGATGATTTGCTCTCATACATCTAGTTGAAGCGAAATCAAAAAAGCCTTCACATTCTAAATGGTAAAAACCAAAAACAATTTTATAACACTCAACTAAAGATAAATAAGTTCTATGGTCAGAAAGAGTAGGTCATTTTAGCAATTCGCATCAGTCTTCATAGGACATGTCTCCTTTGCGTTGATTTAAAGCAAGTCTTGAAGCTCCTCGCTGTACATTCTCAAGAGCATGGATGTCCTTAGCAGTATAATTATGTTCAGCTGTCCACACAATTCAAGTTAGACCAAGTTAGTGGTTGTGCATCATAGCCATCACAGTTTTCTTTCACTTTCATCTTATTAATATTGTTCTTTATTTTTAAAACACAACAATCATGACTTCCATTGTAACCATACCATACAAGGTTAATGAACTAGGAGAGTTTACAATTATCTTTCTTTACAAGACATCCAACTCCATCACTTAGTGTTGCCACCTAAAAGAACCATGAAAACTAGTGGATAAGCCCCACCATTTCCCACAAATCTTTTGTAATAAAACAGTGGTGCTACAACATGCAGGAACATTCTAAAAACATGCCACAAATTTGGACAATTAAAGTCATTCCTTGGAAATGTATGCTCCTAAGAGCTGTTTTTGTTAATAAGAACAAGTTTAGATTTCTTGCAGTTAAATCTTCTTCATTGACCCTTTGACACCTAATAGTGAGTTGCATGTAGTTTATCCTTTCAAAATCACCATTGAATCAAACACTAATGACATGAGAAAACATGAAATGATTGCCAGTGAAAAAGACCTTTGCTATCTATTGTAATGCAATGAAAATTAGTGTCTCCAAAGCTACTTAGGTCCAGTACCCCTTTTTCTGATCAATTGCCTAGTAAGATATAAACAACCCAAATAATGAAATAACTAAAGATTTCCTGTTGTTTTATGTCAAATTCTATTAAAAATCTGACAGGAATGAAAAAAAAAAAATACTGGTTAAACAATACCAGAGTAGTTCAAACATCTGTGACCTCCATAGTGTTACAGCTAAAATTCTAAGTAGGGATTCAGAGCATTCTCCATTTTCGAAGTTAATGAATTTACAAGGGTATACGATTGATGAAGCAACCAATATAAAGCAACTTTCTCAAGACTCCTTTTGATTTCTCTTAAAAAGCTTTTTCCACAATGTGAGTGGCCAAATTCTGGATGTGGCTTACCTGCCATGTTTACAGTACTTAAAAATTAATTGCAATTATTGAGAAGTCACCCCTTGAAGACCAAGGATGTCCTGATTTTTCATGGTGCAGTTAATCAACAAGATATATAGAAAGACCTCGGCTAAGAACGAAGACTATGGGAGATCGCGCGTTTTCAATATCTGCTCCCTTCTTATGGAACAGTCTTCCTCTGCCAATAAGACAGGAAACATCAATCAACTCCTTCAAACACTCGGTTAAAACATATTTAATTAAAAAGGCTTTTAGTTGGATTATTTATTCATTTAATTTAATATTGTGATTTTTAAAAAAATTCTATGTTTTACTAATTACTCTGGAAATTTTTACTGTAAATATTGTAATTTTACTGGGTTTAATAATAATATTGTAATGCACTTTTGAGTATTTTTATAGAAAAAGCGCAATATAAGTATTAAATATTATTATTATTATTATTATTATATATTGCTCCAAAAATGGACCCCTCTGTGAGCTTGCTCACAAAAAAGACAGACTACTGACATTAATTTTATCTCAAGACTAAGAAATGAAGCCTTTACACACTAACATCAGTATCCATGTTCTTCATACTCTTCCCTATACTTTTTAGTTGGCACTGACAAGGAGAATTTCTTTAAAATCAAAGATCCTTAGGGTGGTGATCATTTCCTTTATTTACATGATTTCAATGATAGTTTTGGTCCATGAAAATGCAAAGGAAGAACTCTGCCAACATTCAGCCATCTTGACATCACACTTGGTCAATAACCCATATATAATAGTACAAGTACACAAACCTTTGAGTCTGGATTTGGGATTCCACTTGGTCATCAATACCTATATCCATTTCCATGGGATCACAGCTCTTTCCTAATAGGTACTAAAAATTGGATAATTAAAAAAAAAATCATTCACCAAAGTGAAGATTTCGCTGAGAATGAGGTGAGTAATACAGTGTACTACCATAACCTTATGGCTACAAATTTAATTGAAAGAAATCCTACCATATCATGCCAAATGGCATTGTGTGGTTCCAGAAAATATGCATCCCCCCCACGGAAGACTTTTTGATTTGCACCCCCCACCCCCCAGGATTTTCCATTCCAAGTGGTCTTTGATGACCCCCCCTCCCCCCAGGAATTTCTAGAATTTTAATTGGGGACTTCTTACCACCCTCACAAATTCAAAGTGGTTTTTGTACTTATAAAAAGAGAAAGTGAATACCAAGTTGGTTACATAAATGCAGTATAATTTTATTACAACACTGAAAACATTAAGGTTAACTTTAATAAAAATATATATAACGCTTTGTTAAGCTTATACTTTTAGTTTCTTTGCCATCATTTTGGCAAATCATATCCGTGTTGTTTTTATGCAAGATAATTTATACGCTTAAACATCTGGGTTGCAAAATTTAAACTGATTTAAAACGTCGACTGTTCCACGTACATTTTCGTGCTAACTCCGATGAGAACGTTTCACTCGCTTAAACAACTTTGCAAACGATAGTAAATAAAACAGAAACTTACAAGGTTCCCTTACCTACACATTTTGTCACTTTCTTCAGGTTAACAAAGATTTAGTAATACATAGACAGGTAAAAACGAGTGATATAATATCCCGACGTTTCGGCGACTTCATGATGCCATTATCAAGGGTACAAATGAAAATAAAATTAACAAATGCCAGTTCAAGAGTTACAACTAATTTGCATAGGGGAGGTAGCTACACAAATAATTTAGCACGGATAGAATCAGTTTGCGATAATCAGGCATCGCAGATATGTTGATGACACTCTCACTATAATGCGCAACATTACTACAGCTACGGATTTCTTACACACCCTGAACCACGCCCATCCCTCCCCTTTCTTGGCACCCAGCTCCTAAACCGTGCACCCCAAATTGAGATGAAAGTTTATGTTAAGCCTACTAATACTGGTTTACTTGTCCACTACCACAGTTACGTTGACAACCGGTACAAACGGAACTTATTAACAACTATGCTTGATCGCACGTACTGTTTGTCCTCTTCATGGCTTTATTTTTCTGAGGAGTGTGAGCGCTTGAAGTATTTATTCTCATGTTTGGACTATCCTCACCACCTTATCAACTCCGCCATTAACACCTTCATTAACTCGAGAGTTGCTGACCAGCAGCCATTTCAGGCATTGGGAAGATTGGCGAAAAATGATGTAACCCGAGTAGTCATACCCTTCAAGGACCAAGACTCCACTAACATTGTTAAGACGCAGTTGAAAGACCTCAGCATTAAGCTCTAAACCACAATCCAGCCCGTATTTGTCAGACGGAAAATTGGCCAAGACCTTAAAGAATGTGAGACCAAACCACAGCTGGTTAATCAACAGTGTGTAGTGTACCAATTTAAATGTAACCTGTGTGATACAGGGAGCTAGGTTGGTTACACACGCAGCCATTTAAATGCCCGCGTGGATAGCCATAAGAGCACATCATCTTCAGTACGCAAGCACTACGACAAAGACCACCCAGGTGTTGTCCCTGAGGACCTTCTTAGCTGTTTCAAAGTTCTCAAGAAGTGCATGAACAAATTTGATTGTCTTGTCAATGAGATGCTTTACATCAAACAATTAACACCGAGTTTGAACATGCAAACGGATTCTATCCATGCTAAAGTATTTGTGAAGCTACCTCCCCTATGCAAATTAGTTGTAACTCTTGAACTCGCATTTGTTAATTTTATTTTCATTTGTACCCTTGATAATGGCGTCATGAAGTCGCCAAAACATCGGGATATTATATCGCTCGTCTTTACCTGTCTATATATTTCTTCAGGTTGATTCTTATTTAAAGACCGAAAAATTCACTAGCACACACATGTTAACTAGGTTTCGTGAACATCGTCACGATTTACAGTAGCTAGGTAGCCGGGCTTTCTGAAGGTCGAGTAAGAAATGGGAACGAAAGTACTCCAAGACGGCCATTTTTAATCGTTTTTACCCCGGTTGGCCGATCCGTTCCTAGCTTTGAGAGGTTGTAGCGCTAGCTAACTCAAAGAAAAACAGAAAAATTAAAGCTTATGATGTTAAATTTATCTCAATGGCCAAGAGTACTGACTTTTGTTTCAAAACAACGTACGTGAGTACGTTTTTGTGCTTCAGATCAATCGTATGTTGCTTTAAATGTTTTGTACATGGTTCGTTACCCTTTGGAAAGGTAGTTTCCCACAAAACCCCCTACCCCTTGAACCCCCTCCCCCTCAAAATTTCCAATGATCTTCCGTGGGGGGGTATGGATATTTTCTGGGACCACACATTAAGAAGTCATGTGAGAAATACAATGATCAAAACAATTTAAAAAATAAGGAAAAGATCTCAATATCATTCTTCCTTGATCTGATAAAATCAGCAAATAACACGATTTCATAAATTTTAAAATAGCTCCCCTCAAATGGAAAGATTCAGGTTCAGCATTATAATTGTGTAGCACAAAAGTTAAAAGAATCATATCAAAGCATTTCACTTTGATTTTCTGCTGAGGTGGGAGAAATCTTAAAATCAACCTAATCAAAAAGTGCTGCTACCACAGGGTTGACTGCTACAAAAAAAAAATGAAATCTGAAATATGAAGGGATTAGATGTTAGGTCATTGGATACAGCTTAGTTGCCAAAAACATCCTCAAAGTACGTTCTACATTCTTGGCATAATGAACAGTGTATCTTCTATGGCATTCCATTTCCGCCAAAATTCAATGTTCTATTTTACATCGTACTTTCCACAACTCAAAAGGTGGATGATAGGGACAAGAGAATTCCCAGTCGAGTGGACTTGGGAGACCTTTCTCGACTCCCTAGCTGTCGAGGGACAATCATGGCCACCGGTTGGCAAGATATCGATGCTGCTGCGCAATCTGCTAGTTTAGGCAAAGTGAGAGCCACCCTCTTGAGGGTAGCTGAGCGTCTTTCTTCTCTGGAAGAAACACCACCTCCAAGTAAGAATTGGGCAACCTTTGTTAAGTATGAAGAAGTTAGTTTGTTCGTGCACTGATGCAAGTACATGTAGGTCAGCTCCATCTTGATCACTTCATGCGCGCTGTATGCTGGAAGGCATCGATCGTAGAATTAAATATTTTTCCTAAAGCTTTTGCTTGCAATACTCTTATCTTTGTTTATTTTTCTGGTTTTTTTTTACTCAGAGTAAATCACCCATATAGGTGCGTAATTATTATGTCAGAGATTTTTGGCAGTTCAGAAGGTTCTGTCTGAATGATTATTAATTTTGATTATTTTCAGTCTCCTCTCAACCGTCCTGACACTCACCTCAAGAATTTTACAAATGTCACATACTTTAAACCCTTGCTGAAGTAAAAAATGAAGCTGTTCCTCGCTGATTTCATAGGAAGGTCTCTCTCGTGTCCCTCCATTATGCAGTAGAGCTTGATATGCACAGTTAATATGGTTTCTTTGATCGATTTCTACCAACATCCTGTAAGCATGTCCAATCAATTCTGAGACTAGTTCATCCACGTCAAGACTAACAGCTATTCTTTGCAGAAAATCCAACTTGAAAACTATTGGTTGGAAATCTAAACATGGATCTCCAGATCCCCTAAATCTGTCTATAGCACTGATTATATCCAAGACAGCTGAATTCAAATACGCCTTGTCATCAGACATTTGCTGGATCATATTTTTCAAGATGACACAAATTGATTAAAGTTTAGCAGCACTTGTGAATTTCGGGAAAATGTAAGCTAAAATAGCTGAAGAGATGCAAACGAGTCACAAGCGCCCCACTAAAGAACTCGGCCACCTTCGACCTGATGGCGAAGTCTGGTCTGGTGGGGAGTGGAGAAAGGTCTCCCGAGTCCACTCGACTGGGAATTCTCTCGTCCCTATCGTCCACCTTTTGAGCAGGGGTGGCTCAGGGTGATTGCGCCCACGATCTCCTTCAGTCACTGACCATCGGGTAAAAGTCCAATTCGAAAAGTTGAATATCGAACGCGAAAAATTGCAAGTACAATGCCCAAAGTCGGAGGTCGGAAGCCAAAACTTAAAGGACAAATGATAAATGTTGGATGCGTAAACATGAATGTGGATTCCACTGAACTTGGGAGTCGAATTCGAAAACTACACTGTTGCCTCTAAAAAGTTGAATGTCGAAAGCGATAACTTAAATTTTGCATAAACAAAAGTTGAATGTTGAATGCAATAAAGTTGAATTGCCAGTGCAAACTCGAATGACAAACGCAAAATGTAAAAAATATTGTGGAAAGTACGATGTAAAATAGAACATTGAATTTTGGCGGAAATGGAACGCCATACTCTTCTCTCTAGCTTGAGGTCTTGGCATCTTTGCTGCGTTTAGCAAATGCAAATCTCGATCGACGTTGAAGTTTTCCATTTTATCATCCCTTTTCCAAACGAGCAAGTTTCCAATGTGCGATTACTTCTTAAAGTTATACAACGTGCATATTTGTTCAAACAAAGTACCTACCAAAGATAATTGTCTGTTGACTCGCCAAGGTAAAATTCTGAACTTTGAAGCTCCGAAGCAGACGGCTGCTATTCCTCTCTTGAGACCAAAGGTAGTTTCGTGCTTTATAATGAATTTAAGTACTGCAGAGTTCTCTTGTAACTGCAGCTACATTAGCTCGACTTTTGCCGCCATCAAAGAAGGCATCTCTTAACTCATGCCCAGGGTTTCTCGATTAGTTTAGTTCAAGATCGTGCGCGTTGCAGTTGTGTCTTCCGTTGTGAACGTGTGTTCTGCGTGTCACTTCCCAACTAGGGGTGGGATGCAATGTAAAATTGTAAGAAGGCTCGAAGGTAAGCATATGCATTTGCAAACATTTAGAGGTCACGTGAGATAACAAGCATGCTCTTCCAGCTTAGTGCGAGTTTGACTTCGAGCGCATGACGATGTAATTTCTTGACAGGAATACAAAATTCACTTTTAGCGGAATTACCCGTTTCTCAGAGCCAGTTTTTGGAACTATGGCAGAGAAAGATGTCGACGATCTCTCCTTGGAGTTCGAAGATGAAGGTGACTGCGATTCTCCACAAGATCCAGATGTTTGTGCCCCAGCGAAATCCAAAGGCGCCAAAACGAGTGGCACAGCATCAACTGAAGAAACCTCAACAGCAAAGCAGGTCATTACGTTAACTGAGGCAATCCTGCAATTAACAAAGTCCATGACTGAAAACCCCTCCGTGAGGGAAAAAAGGAAAATTTAAGGTAGTCATGCTACCGAACTTCCCTCTGCAAAAAAGGCCAAAGTGGCTACTAGCCGAGAAAGCTCCATGAGTGAATCGGTGACGAAAATGGCGGGAACAAGCTCCATGAGCAATGATTGAGAAGATTGCGAAGATCTTTTACAGAATATCTTACACTCGACCGATTGTCGGGATGAATTTGGGTCTGGTAATGACAAAAAATCCCCAGAACCTGAAGATGAGCTCCTGAATGAGCTACTCAGGGAGTACAAATCAGATGACGCCACAGGCGACAAGCTAAGAAGTGATCAACTCACTAAGCTCCTAAACAAAATGTTTCGGAGTAAAATTGCTGAGAAAACTTTGAAAGATAAGATGTAAAGGCAACTAAGGCTTGAAAATTGCCTTTAACTGCACCTATACCCAAAAAATGTTTTTTCGCTTAACGAAATAAGCTTATTTTTTGGAGTATTTCTCTGCAAAAATTTCTTAATTTGCTCAAATCTTTAATTTTCTGTGCCCAGTCAAAATACGGAAAATCGGCCACCATCTTGCCCCACAACCGAGTTTAAAGAAGAATGGCTGTAGCGGGTAATGTGACGTCAAATCGAGAACACGAAAGTCTGCATTTCACACATTTTCACTTGTTTGGGAAGGTTGTCGTCGATATTGTCCGAAATATGCCAACTAGGTGTGTTGTATGAGGAATGTACGAAGCGTGATACCCTCTTGCAAATTTCGCACGTTGCTACATCCTTCTACAACACACTTAGTCGGCATATTTTCGGACAACATCGACTACAACCTTCCCAAACATGTGAAAATGTGTGAAACACAGACTTTCGTGTTCTCGATTTGACGTCACATTACCCGCTAGAGCCATTCCTCTTTAAACTCGGTCGTGGGGCAAGATGGCGGCCGATTTTCCGTATTTTGACTGGGCACAGAAAATTGAAGATTTGAGCAAATAAAAGAAATTTTGCACAGAAATACTTCAAAAAATGTGCTTATTTTGTTAAGCGAAAAAAAAATTTTTGGGTTTAGGTGCACTTTAATGTCAAAGCAACCCGAGTAAACGGGGGAATTTGGTGGCATTTAAGAGACTCCACAAAGAAACTTGACGTGTATGTGTTTAAAATGCAGCAGGCCTTGGTGAAGGGAATAATTCCTGTAGCCCGCTTGGCTGATCAACTTATGACAGCCAAAACACTTGATTTAGAGCAAGTACAATCAATGAAAAAGTTGAGCCTAGAGGCACTATCCTTGCTTACCCATGTGAACTACGAGGTTAACATGCAAAGGAGTGTTTTGATGAAACCTGATATTGGAAAAGAATTTTCATCACCTTGCTCACGTCTGGTCCCATTCACAGACTCTTGGTTTGGGGACAACTTACAAAAGCAACTAAAAGATATTGGGGATGAAAATAAAGTTGGAGTGAAATTACACAAGAGCAAATACCCATCCAGCAATGGAGGCTCTTGCGTTGGCGAAGGCACATATAATAACAGGGGATCATTTTGGCCAAAAAACTTATATGCCTGGGGGCAGAGCCACCCCGGGAACAAGAATCACAAAGGGAGTTACCAGAGCCCCAAATGATTTCTCTGGTGAGTACTTGTTTATGTATTGACAGTGAGCCCTTCCAGGCTGGCAGGTTATCTTACTATCTGCCCAAATAGAAAGAAATTACGAGTGATAGTAGAATCCTTGATATAGTCCAGGGCTGTCATATTGAGTTTGATTCTGAGCCTATACAATCTGGGTTTGAAACACAGTTTGTGTACAGTCAGAAGAATTCGCTTATTATTTCGAGTGAAATAACTAAACTCTTTAGAAAGGGAGTCATACATGAGGCAGAAGCATGCCAGGGCCAGTTCCTCTCAACAGTATTTACCAGGCCCAAAAAGGATAACACTTAAAGGATTATTTTAAACCTCTAGAAGCTTAACCCTTTCACTACTAGAGCGGCCAAAAGCGGCCAACCGGAAATGTCACGTTATTCCTAGAGCGGCCAAAAGCGGCCAAAGAGACCGAGACTATTTTTGGGACTCTGTGCTCCCCTGTTAGGCGATATTTACTCACCCTTTTGTTTTCATTGTTTAAAGTGAGTATTGACCAATAAGAATTTTCTCACTGCGCACAAATTAGCATCCCCTTTAGGGTAGAGAGTGGATGTTAAAAACTTACTAGTTCCGCGTTACCTGAAATATGGCTGCCGCACCGCATTCTATTAGCCGAGAAGAATATCGTGAAATTTTCGGATCGTCCGATGAAGATAATAGCAATGAATCAGACGGTCAGGGTTCTGCGGAATCTGACATAGATTTCGAAGGATTAGCGAGTCAGAGTGAAAACGAATCAGACGAAGAAAGTTCGAGCGAAAGCGACGATGAAACTCTGTGGTCGCAAGATTTTGAGGACCTCGTGATTAACAACTTCACTACAACTTCAGGAATCAAGGTCGCTGTTCCCAATGAAGCGAGCGAAAAATTCTTTTTTAACCTGATTTTTGACCTTTCCATTATCGATTTAATGGTCCGAGAAACCAACCGATACGCGCGGAAGAAATTGGCAAATGAACGAACGAGACTTGACAAGTGGAAAGATGTCACTGCTCAAGAACTTAATGCTTACTTTGGTATGTGCATTATAATGGGCATAAACAGCTTGCCAAGAATTTCGATGTATTGGTCGTCCGATTCATTTATTGGAAATAGCGGCATACAAAATATTATGACCAAGAACAGATTCGAGGAGATTAGTCAGTTCCTTCATTTTAACGATTCTTCTCAAGAACCACCACGCGGTGACGATAATTATGACCGCTTATTCAAAGTGCGTCCGATCATCGATAACATTTTGGAGAAAATTCAAAATGTTTATGAGCCGTCGAAAAACCTTTCGATTGACGAGGGAATGATAGCATTTAAAGGAAGGCTATCATTCCGCCAGTACATGCCCGCTAAACCAACGAAATATGGCATCAAAGTTTGGATGGCGGCAGATTCGAGCAATGGCTACGTGTCGAATTTTTCTGTTTACCTCGGACAAGAAGCAAACGGACATCGCATTCATGGCCTTGGATATGACGTCGTGATGAAAATGGCGACTCCTTTCCTAAATAAAAACAGGCACATATTTTTTGACAATTTCTTTTCAAGTTCTTTTCTGTTTGATTGTCTTCTTGCTCAGAACACCTACGCATGTGGAACTGTTCGCTGCAACAGGAAGGACTTGCCGCCATGTGCGAAACGAAAGCTTAAGCAAGGAGACATTGTAACTGCACAGCGTGGCCCTCTAGTATTCACTAAATGGCATGACAAGCGAGATATTTCTTTCTTGTCGACAAATGTTTCTCACAGTGAACCCTCCCGACCAGTGCCGCGAAAGAAAAAAGGCAATGTTATCGAAATTCAAAAGCCGCGAGTTGCCGATGTTTACACCGCTTTCATGGGAGGAGTTGATCGCGCAGATCAGCTTCGCTCATTTTACTATGCAGGCTGGCAATCACGAAAGTGGTACAGATATATTTTCTGGTTTTTATTTAATTTGTCTATTTGTAATGCCTATGTCCTGTTTAACATTCATCGTGGAGGACGGCGTAAGAAACCATTGATAGATTTCAGGCTGGCGCTTGCCAAACAACTCATCGATGGCTTTTCTCAAAGGAAGAGAAAGAGACGCTCCCTTGATGCTGTAGACCAAACTGCCGTAGATCCAGGACAGCATATTTCTGTCCATGTAGAAGGAAGAAAGAGGAAGTGCGTACAGTGTATCAAGGCTGGCAGGAGAACCCCGAAAGGATATAAAGTGGAGACGCGTTTCGAGTGCAAACTCTGCAAAGTTGCGCTCTGTCCCACATGCCACAATGAGTTCCACATGCAGTCCGAATAAACTCTTTTGAACTTACCTGTTCAAGTTCCAACATCTTAGATTGACTATTAACCTGTTTTATAAAATATTTGTAGGGAATATACCATGTTTTTCGTTGCCTTGCACGTTAGTTGTTCAACAAACCAATTGTATTGCCAGCATTAATGGCAGCAAATTTGAATTTTTTTTCATTTCTCGACTTTCTGGAGTCAATGCTCAATGTTGTTACCAGATTAGTTGCAATCAAACTTATGAATGAATGAAATAACAATCAGACTGTAATTTTTTTTCCATTATTGCTCATAACATTACATTAAAATCTACTGAGCATGTATGTTTTGATTTTGTGTTGAAGCCTTGGTGGTGCCTAATTAAATATTCAGGAACAATGGGATTTGGGCCTAATTAGCATATAGTAGTGAAAGGGTTAATGACTACATCACATACCACCATTTTAAAATGGAGACCCCGCAGTCTGCCTCACAAATTATGAAATTAGGTTCATATATGGCAGTGCTTGACTTAAAGGATGTGTACTACTCTGTAGCAATTGCAGTTGAGCACAGAAAGTACTTAAGGTTTAACTTTCACGGTACATTATATGAATTCATTTGTTTGCCTAATGGCTTAGCCTCTGCCCCTAGAATGTTTACAAAACTTATGAAGCCTGTGTATGCAACACTGCGGGCTAAAGGTGTGTGCCTAGTGGGTTATATCGATGATATCTTAATTGTTGCTGATACAGCAGCAGAACTTAACACCCATGTTGATGAAACCATCCAATTACTGAAATCCTTAGGTTTTGTATTAAATGACTCCAAATCATGCACTAAGCCTTAAAAGGCAGTCAAATTCCTAGGGTTCATCATCAATTCAGATACTATGTCTGTATCCATGACTCCTGATAAGATCACTAAAGTTAAGGAGGGATGCTTGTTAGTTTTAAATAAGGGTTCTGTCACCATACGGTGAAGAACAGTTGCCTCGCTAATAGGGCTAATGGTATCCAGTTTTCCTGGAGTGTTTTATGGGCCCCTTTTCTACCAAAGTTTAGAGAGAAAAACGGAGGCTCTAAAGATGAATGGGATGAATTTAGAGGCTAAAATGTCCCTGTCGACTTTAGCCAAGCAAGACACAAGTTGGTGGGTCAAAAATGTTGATAAAAACCCCCAGCCTATTACATTACCACCAACTAAACTCACCCTTAGGTGTGACGGCTCACTACAAGGGTGGGGGAGTGTTGTTGAAGGATCAAACAACCCATCGGGGCAGATGGACAGCTTCTGAAGCCTCGTTTCATATAAATTACCTAGAATTGAAAGCTATCCAAATGGGTCTGCGTTCTTTCTGCAGTAATTTACACAACACTCACATTAAGATTCTCTCTGATAACCAAACTGCTGTTGCCTACATGCGCAACATGGGTGGAACATACTCTTCTCTTTGCAATAAAATCACAAGAGAGATTCTCCTTTGGTGTAAGGATAGGAATCTTATTGTTACAATATCCCACTTACCTGGACATTTAAATGTATTAGCTGACAAAGCCAGCAGGGAGTTTAATGATGATGTGGAATGGGCTCTTGACCCAAAATGGTATGAAATGCTAACAAGGAAGTGGGGGACACCTCAGGTTGAAATGTTTGCCTCAAGGTTAAATTATAAAGTAGAGAGAGATGTATCTTGGAAACCTGATCCCTCAGCATATGCAGTTGATGCTTTTTCCCTTAACTGGTCCGATTTTGTGTTAATTTACTGTTTTCCCCCATTTAGCCTCATTGGGAAAGTTCTACAAACACTGCAATTGTACCAGACCACAGCAATATTGATATTCCCAAAATGGGAAATGCAGTTTTGGTACCCCGTGTTGCTGAAGATGCTGATAGAACAGCCAGTGATGATACCAGTTCACAAAACCACTTTGACTCAAGCTCACAACTCAAGCAAAGTGCACCCCTTGTATCCAAAGTTGCAACTTCTTGGGTGTCTTGTATCAGGTCAGTGCTTCAAAAACAGGGAATTGGTCAACAAGCTATAGAAATTATGCTCAACTCTTGGAGAAATGGAACTAAGAAACAGTATACTTCAAGTATCTCTCAATGGACATCGGATTGCAAACTACACAATTATAACCCTACAACACCCCCTGTGGCACAGGTTTTGGAGTTTCTTACCCATCAATCCAACCACCTAGGATACAGTGCTATTGGAACAACAAGAAGTGCTCTATCATCCTTTATAACACTTGATGTTGTTAATTTAGGTGACCATCCACTGGTAGAGAGGTTTATGGCAGGGCTTTTCAATAGGAAGCCTGCCCTCCCTCGTTATGTTGAAACTTGGAACCCCCATATTGTTCTTGACTATTTCAAGAGTCTCCCAGAAAATGAAAGTTTGGAATTGAAACAACTGACAATGAAGCTTACTGTTCTGCTTGCCCTTATCTCTGCACAACGTTTACAGACATTAAAAGCCTTATCTCTTGATGGTATGTCAAACACTAAGGATAGTTTTAGTTTTAGACTGCTTGAAGTTCTTAAGCAAACTTCAAGACATGGGGGTAAGAACAGACACTTGGCCCCCATAGTTCTTAAAAAGTACCCACATGACTCAAAGTTATCCCCTGTTAGATTTTTAAAGGAATATCTTACCAGAACAGCGACTCTAAGAACATCCCAACAATTGCTACTTTGTTACAACAAGCCACCTGGACCTGCTTCACGAGACACCATCTGTCGTTGGATAAAACAAACATTAGCCGCATCTGGCGTCAACACTACAGTATTTAAGGCACACAGCTGCCACAGTGCAGCAACATCTGCGGCCAAATTGGCCCGAAGTCCTTATGGAGGATATTCTGGCAGTTGCTGGATGGCGTTCAGACTCTGTTTTTGTTAAATTCTGTAATAAGCCAGTTAAACATGCACACAATGCCTTTGCAGAGGCAGTGCTTGAAAGTTAATTAGTTGCCTGTTTAGCAGTTTCATTGTTTTATTCTCTTGGAAACTCTGTGTTTAAGTCTATATTTGGTTTTACTACTATTGAACACAGCTGTTATTGACTAAGACTGTTGTTATTCAGACTGGAAGTATTAAATTGTGTTGTGACTTTTCCATGTAACTTTGTTATTTGGTGACATGAGCTCTGAAGTTTCACGTGACCTCTGAATGTATGCAAATGTGAGGTAGAATTGTAAAATTAAACGAGACTTACCTGTAAGTTGAAGTTTGATTGAGATTCTACCGTAGCATCTGCAGAAATGAGGAGGTCACACCCACCCTATACTTTACCCACCCTGGATATGTCATCGGGTGGAACACTTGGTCACCAAATAACCTTGTCTTTAAAGCCCGAGCTTGAACCGCATGCTTGCTATCTCACATGACCTCCTCATTTCTGCAAATGCTACGGTAGAATCTCAATCAAACTTGAGCTTACAGGTAAGTCTCGTTTAATTTTACAATTTCACGGGATATCCTTGTTTCACGAGCTATCCTTGATGCTGTTTGGGACACTTCGGATTGGTGAAAGATTAAGATTCTGGTTGCGCTTTTAAGCGCGAAATTTTCTTCGATACGTTGGAAAGCTTAGGAAGACGAGAATTAATTTTGACGTTGCCTTGTGCCTTCCCTTATTAGTTTGGAGTGCGTCGGTGATCGAAGTTGTGCTTTTCTGTCGGAACTAGTAAGGTAAGGTTGCACTTCATGCCAGTATTTTTGTTAAATTTAAGTATTACAACTATTCTTCAAAGATCGCGTCCAAGTTTCGGGCTAAATGCTGTAGATTTCGTGTGGCTGCATGATAAAGTGTCCGAGTAACTACTAACCTGGATTCATTGAGTCCTCAGATCTCGGTGTTTCAATGACCGAAAATTTGTGATTTTCTTCCAGCCTCATTATAATTTTTATTATGTTACATGTAGCAATCTCATAGTGTCTACATTGACGGTTATTATGGATACAATGGAAGACATGTATTCATCAGTTGTATGGCACTATGCAAAAATTCAACCTCCGGTATGGTTGATGTAATTGTTACGGTGGCCAATTTACCACTTCAACTTTGTTGATATATCCAAATCTTTCCAAACCCCTTCGGTAACTTCCCGAAAAAACCTCTCCTTCCCATGATGTTCTCGTTAATAAGTTTTTGTTCAGATTTTAATTAGCTAACCGGAAACACAGCTAAGCTTTCTCTAAGCGCTTGCGGGAGGTCGTCCACGAACTTAGGCCATATTGTGAACGACTTTACTGTAAAGCGAAGATTAGATTTTGGCGCGCACAGAAAGCAGAAAGCTACGTAGGCGAAAGTGCCAGTTGCTCGACATACCTGCATGGCCCGTGCGACGAAATAACTTCACAGGATTGGCAAAGTTTCAGTCACAGCAAATTATGCAAAAAATCTAGAAAGATTTAAGCACAAATCTCATTTAATGTTTAAAGCAACATATCAATGACTGCAACCAGCGTGTTGTATACAAACCTCGCAAACTTTAAAACACGTTCTCTAGTGATACCTGCGGAAGTATTCAGTATAATTTCCGGTAAGATTTTCGCGGACAATCTGATCGATTTCTCTTACATTGTGTGCTGAGACTGAAACTTTTCACCTCAAGCAAATCTCTGTCACACGGCCCAAACAAACATAGCGAGCAACTGAGCTATTACTATTTGTCCGTGTTACAACACACGAAAGGACTCCAAAGCACACTTCACTCTGATTGGGCAGAAAAACACGAAGATTTTCTGGCACCAATCAGATGGCAGAACAACTGCGACCGTTTGGAACTAGTTTTGTAAGACAATGTCCCCAGGGGCTCTTCATGCCCTAACTTGAAATTGACCCACAGCCACTGGGTCTCCGAGGATGTAGGTTACCACACTATAGGTAGCCAATGAGGCGCATAGCGCCGAGTTGGCAATAATCATCTCGTATCCAACAAAAGTGAGTGGAATAATTGTTTTATTAAAAACGTTAAATTAAATTATTTAATTTTATTCAATGTATTAGCTCCCTTCTGATTTTAAGCTGACGCGTGCACTTACCATATTTGTAGATTGTGGTATATTGGCTCATATACCATAATGGCTACGCCAATAAAAAGTCTTGAATTGCATTATCCAATGATCCAGTTTTTAGTAATTGCTATTATTAAAAACTGGATCATTGGATAATGCAATTCAAGACTTTTTATTGGCTCAGCCATTATGGTATATGAGCCAATATACCATAATCTAATTTCTGTACATTGTTAAATCCGGTTTCTTCTCTCAAAATAAAGTCGAGAAGATTTGTCTAATATCTTGGGGGCGTTTTTTTAATAAAACAATTATTCCACTCTCGCTTGTTGGATATGAGATGATTATAGCCAACTCGGCGCTACGCGCCTCGTTGGCTATCTATCATCTCTTATCCAACGCGCGCCTGTGGAATAATTGTTAATTATTGCCTATTATTAGCAATTATTGCTCCTACAAGAGCAAGAACTTGGTCTTGTGGGCTTTCATTGTGAGCGTTTGGTGATCCATACATTAGTGGAGACACTCTCTGCAACTATCTTTGCAAAGAAAATACAAATCTTTTCACCCTTACTTAATTTCATTCATACAGGTATGGATGAGAACCAGCAGCAAAGCAAAGTAAACAAAAGTGCCAATGAGGTGGTAAGCTTCATTGTAAACATTTCCTTTGCAAATTATGCACTAGTTGTGAAAAGGTATAGGTGGTGATTAATTGCTTTCCTTGGTGTAAGCATAATTTTCCTTTGGTTTTGTTAATGATATGAATGAAAATGCATTTTGTAAAATAAAGTAAAATGTTGTTTTCTCGCCCGGTCTTGATATGAATGAATATGAATGAAAATGCATTTTGTGCAAAGAAAGATAAAATTTAGCTCCTAGAGTGTAAGTTATAATGAGATGATGTGTCACCACAATTTGGCTTCTATTAAAAGTAAAATGTTGTTTTCTCACGCAGTCTTGTTTGTTACGTGCATGGACCAACTATGTTATTGTGTAGTTTCCAAGATGGCAGTGGTTTTATCAAGCGATCCTTCAAAGCTCTTCGGTGTTCCTTCAGTCTGCTAAGTCTCCATTCAAAGGGTTATTTAAATGCATGAAGATTTCATTTTCAAAACAATTTACAAAAGATGGTAAATTACTTCTCCAGTAAATCGAAG
This sequence comes from Stylophora pistillata, assembly GCF_964205215.1. Taxonomy (NCBI): domain Eukaryota; kingdom Metazoa; phylum Cnidaria; class Anthozoa; order Scleractinia; family Pocilloporidae; genus Stylophora; species Stylophora pistillata. The sequence goes on along the minus strand of NC_142519.1, from coordinate 33,674,991 downwards.
TGCTCGTATATGCTTAAATCATGAATCGTGGTGATGTAAACAAGTGCTACTAAACTTCACAGCACATGGTTACATTTTGCTCTGCAGTTTTTTTTCATTCACTGTGTTTTCAACACATTCTCAGAAATAAGAGATCAGCCATTTGGGAAATTTCTATTGGTCTGAATTTTTCTTTACTAGAAATTATGAAAAATTTGATTTTCAACCTTGAAAATGGGGTCGACTTATACACGGATAAATACGGTAATTAACTCCTCCACCATCAGTAATTGCATTAAAGATTCTGTGTTAGAAATCACAGCACCATAACCCAAAATCTAATGTTGTCCTCAGCACGATTTCATTTTTTGAGCAAGGCAAAGGTAAAAATCAATCAAGGGCCACACAGACATCACATATGTCAGATATGTAAAAACTACTCTATTCATTAATTCAATGTCATTACTCTCCCCCATAGTAGCTATAATTTTTAGCCAACTTGGGAAATAGCAACCAAAAATGGACCCTTTGGACATCCAAACTTTTAAATTTCAAGGGGAAGGTTCCCCAGACTTTGCCATCCAAGTGAGAATAAATGGCTGCCACACTGTCATTTTGGTCCCCCCTACCTGCTCACACATTGTCCCTCCTTTCCACAATCCTACCAAAGCCTCCATATGGGTAGTAATAAAAACACTGAAGTGAAGAGTGCTATCTCAGCAAGAGATGATAATCATGCGCACTTTTAAGTGAGTCCTAGCAGATGTTTGGCAAGGTATTGCACTCTTGCTCCAAATCTAGTTCACATAGACTTGAGAAAAAAGAATCGGATGTAGCAGTCATTCAGGTTGGTCAATTGCTCCAAGCTCTAATTTGATAGCACTGCTCATTTGGTTATCTTTCTTGCCAATACTCTTTCCGGTTATTTGGGTTTTCTTGGAAACTCTTGCCATTGAGGAGAAGCATGATATGCGTTTACAAATTAAAAGCAAAGAAAAGTGAAAAAAAAAATAGGAGAGTAACTGGATGGTATCAAAGACAGTGGTATAATTTTTTTGCAGGGAGGTAGGTTTCCATTTTTTAATTGAGTTTTAGCCTAAGTATGTCTAAGTTTCTACACTTGTTGTTTAGTCTTGTGATTTCTTACTTTAAGAAGTTGTTTGAATTTGTTTTTTTATTACAGCCAATTGAGTCTGTAAATGGAAAGCAAACACACAATAATGATGGTAAGGAACAAATTGCTTGCACTTTAAATTATTGAAAGTAATCTGCCCTCTCCATATTTGTGATTTTTAATTTGACATGCTTTGCACGGGTGTTGTGTAATTAATGTGAATAGTGAATAAGACTGTGCAGCCAATTAGCTGGTGCTGCAGCATTCCATGTCCAATTAATTCAATAGAAGACCCTTTGGTCATTTCACGCCTTATTGGGTCCTGACATGTCCTTGAAAGAAAAGTTGCTTGAGGTATATTTTTATCGTAAACATTTATGAAGCTTTCTTCTGATTTATAGGTTGCTAGGAGTTTAGTGAAACTACTGTAGTGTACAAACAAATTTTTCCCGAAGGACACCTGCGAAAGTGGGAAGTAACCTTATGCTTGTCGCATGCGATTAAGTCATCTCATATAAATCGGCCCTAAAAACGAAAAATTTACATTACTTTTAGATATTGAAGTGAATACTTTGATACACAGTGGCTTTAGCCTCTGCATATCCTCTTATGTTTTTCTCTGAATACCTGGGAGCTGAGCAAACTGGTAACCACCCATATTCTCTCGTTCTCTTTAAAATAGGATTGTTGATCAATTTTTGCTGAGTTGACTACCATGGCTCAAGATGGAGGACCACGTGGTGAGATAAACTAATTTCTTCTCTGCCATCCTGAGAGGGTTTCTCATGCTTTCAGTATAGAACAGAATTTTGGCTAACCTACAATTCAACAGGAAATTGTCTCTTTTAAATTGAATGTTTTAAGGGAGTTCTTAAAATTGCTTTGAGGTTTAAAACCAGTGAATAAGGCTGTTATGAATTACACATAACTTCAGATGAGGGTGTCTGGCAGAGTGAAGTACTGGTGCATTTCATCCCTGAGAAGCAATCAAACTACTGTTTTCTCACATAAAACATTACTTGAAAATTAATAATCAGTAACTTAGATGTCAGGCATATCAAAGAATATTGGCACGGAAAGAGGTACTCTCCCTAGTGGTTCTTGTGCACATTCTAGGGTGAACGTTATTGTATCTCTAGTATGAACATTGGTGGTGATATTTTTGACAAAGGCTATCACTGGACGGCCATGTTTACGGATTTTGAAGGAAGGATTAAACCACCGAGGCTCAGGGCTAAACAGCTTTGTAAAATGTCGTATATGGATAATACTAAGTGATACTTTTCTTATGTTTTGAAGAGCATTTGATTAACATGGACTGGCTGGAACAAGAAATAGTTGTGGAAGAGCAGCTAGAAAGAGGAAGAGAAGAACAAAGAAAAAGGGAGGAGAAAACGAAAAGAGAGAAACAAAGAAGGGGAGAAGATCATTTTTCCGACACATACCTATACTTAAGTTATCCCTTTTAAAATTTTAAACCTATATGATATCCATGTCACTCAGTAATTTCTCTTTTTTTCGAATATGTGAAATCATGATCTTTTGGAAAACTACTCTATCAGGGATATAAATTTAATGTATATTGTTTCTTTTTTTATTTTTAAGTGAGCTTGATGATCTTGTTTATATTAGGACAGCCATATTAGTACGTCAATGTGATCGGAAGACATTAAATATTTGGAAGAGAAATTTAAAACTTGTCCTTTGCTTACATAGACCTTTCTTTTGTGAAGCCCTACTAAGTGACTCTTGATGTCATGTTAAGTTCTCCTTCGGTTCCACAAGTAAACAGGCAGCACGTTGGAATGAGACGACAGTAGTTCATCTGCAATCGACCCTTCAATTATTCTGTTACAATGTTTTATCTGGCGGTGAATAGTACCCGTGGGCCTTTACGTAGACGTTCGCTCTGCTTGTCAAGCAAAGATAAATTAATAGTTTGCCGTCAATATATGCATATGCATCTGTGTATACAGCGACTTCTGGGAAAATTTCTCATTGCCTGAAGACATTTTTAACGCTAAATTGACTTAAATTCCAAGGGTGTGAATAATATGCAGACCCTTTTCAACAATCAGAACATCACAGTGGTGAAACATAACACCAAAACTTACAGACTGATAAATATTTTATGGGGAAGGCTACATTCTCTTTTCCAGCAAAATAATTTCCTCAAACTAAGTGATATTAGTCGAATAATCCCAAGGCTTTGTGCAGGGTATTCTACAAAGTACCGGCTAAAATTATTGACTTCACCCCGGGATAGCCTTCCGACAACTACCCCCGACCCAAAATTTTCTTACGCGAGTTAAGGGTGCACTTCCAGCAATCTAACTTACAACTGCAGTAGATCTGTTTATCCCTATTTCCATGTTTTGAGTGCATTCGAAAATCAAAACAATTTCACAGCTCGTACCCTGCATGTGCAATACCTCCAAACTTGACATATCCATTATTAACTCCTTTTTCCATTTTTCATTGAATGTGGAAATTCTCGAAAAAAGGAAATAAATTCTGACAATTTATCCAGTAATTAGAATATATCCTAACATGCCAAATCCAATCTTCACCCCAATTTTCCACTTTCTCGGTCAACTCTAGAAACACGGGGTTAATTATGACAATTCATCCTACAAGTATATCATAACTTTTCCACATCCAATCTTTACCCCGATTTGTTCAATTAACTGTAGAAAACGGGAATCGGGACAATTCGAGTCGTTAACATCATGACTTGCCGTGTCCAATCTTTACCCCGATTTTCCATTTGTTCAACGAGTTCAAGAAAACCTGGATAAGTTCTTACAATTCTTCACGCAAGTGGAATATAACCTTAGTTGGCATATCAAATCTTTGCCCTAATATTCCATATTTTGTTTTCGTTTATTAGAGATAAGTAAGGTAAAATCTAACAATTAATCCCACATGTGGGATACATCATAGTTATAGTCAATCTTCACCCCGATTTTCCGTTTTTTGATTAAATAAACGGGGTAAAATCTGAGTATTCATCCTATAAGTGGAATACAACCTAACACGTCACATTCAATCTTTGTCCCATTTCTTTGCTTTTTTTCCAAGAATTCTGTTAAAAATGGGGTAAAATCGGACAATTCGTCCTGCAAATGAAACATATCCCAACTTGTTATGTGTAATGTTTACCCGATTTTTCATTATTTTCAGAGAATTCTAAAAAAAAAAACAATTCATGTCATAAAAAGACCGACGTGTCGAATGAATTATAACTCGGTACATCCCTGATTTTCCGTTTTTTCTAATAAATTCCGAAAAAACGGGGTTAATTCTGAAAACTCACCCCATGAATAGAATACATTCTAAGTTTCCATATCCAATCTTCTACCCGGTCTTCTATTTTTATTTTAATGAATTCCAGAAAAAAAGGGGCCAGACGGTAAGTTATGAGAATTTTTTTATACCGTATATAAGCGGAGTATATCCTAAGTTGCCATATCCAATCTTTACTCCAATTTTCGAATTCCTTTTTTTTAATGAATGAATTCCAGAAAAACAGGACAAACTCTGACAATTCATGCTACAAGGGGTTAATACCCGAAATTCCCAAATGCCATCTTTGCTTCGATTTTCCAATTTTTTTTTTAAAGTGAACTCTAGAGAACAGGGGTAAATTCTTAGAATAATCCTGCAAGTGGAATATAACCTACGTTGTCATGTCAAATCTTTCCTGATTTTCCTTTTTTTAATGAATTAATTCTAGAAAAACGGGGTAAACTCTGAGAATTCATGCTACAAGCGGATAATACCCGTAGTTCCTTTATGCCATCTTACTCTGATTTTGGATTTTTTTCAAGGAATTATAGAAAAACGGGGAAAATTCTAGTAACTCATCCTCCAAGTCGAATATATTCTATTGACTTGCCACTTCACCCTGATTTTCCATTTTTTTTTCAGTGAGTAGAAAAACGGGGCAAATTCTGAAAATTCATCCTTCAAGTGGAATTTATCTCACTGACTCGCCATATCCAATCTTTACCCGATTTTCCATTTCTTTTTTCAATAAATTCTAGAAAAACGAGTAAATTCTGAAGATTCACGCCACAAGTGGATAAGACCCTAAGTTCCCACATACCATCTTTACCCCGATTTTCCATTTCTTTTTTCAGCGGTGAATTCTACGATTAGCGCTAATCGTTAGCCCCTCAAAATAAAGCAATACACAAATAGCTTAATTGTAATTAGGAGTTTTTTATAACGCCGGCCCGCTTTCAGTTATTATTACTTAATTAACTTCCATAGAAAATCAAAAGCTAGACACAACAACGTGCTATATAATGTACTGTTCCTCTTTAATTGTAATCATTCCCTAAAGAAGTCTTAATTGGGGACGAAACGCGTCCGAAATAAATGAGAAGCATACAACTACAAAAGGTGTTTCTTTGTGCGGCTCGCTAGTCTTAGTTAAAATGGAGGAGAGAAAAAATTACACATTCAAAAAATGTTTGTGTTCTTAGTGAATTCCAGAAAAGCGGGATAAATTCTGAGAATTCGTCCTTCAAGGGATAGATCTTAGAGTGCCAAATCCAATCTTTAACCCGATTTTCCAATTTTTTTTTTAATGTACTCTAGAAAAACGGGATGAATTTTGAGAATTCGGCCCATAAGTGGATACTGAATGTATTAGGTTCTCGTGATATGCCATGTTCACCCCGATTTTCCATTTAATCAGTGAATTTTAGAAAAACAAGGTAAATTCTGAGCATTCATGCTACAAGTGGATAATACCCGAAGTTCCCATATGATATCTTTGCCCCGATTTTTCAGTTTGTTCAACAAATTCTAGAAAAACGGGTTAAAATGTAAGAATTCATCCTCCAAATGAAATAGATCCCAAGTTGCTACTCCAGTCTTCAACCCGATTTTCCATTTATTTTTAAATGAATTCTGGAGAAATGGGATTAATTCTGCGAATTCATCCGCAAGTAGCTAACACGCTAAGTTCCCCTACGCCATCTTTACCTCGATTTCCCCATTTGATCAGCGAATTCGAGAAAAACGGGCCGGGGTAAATTCTGAGCCTTCATGTTACAAGTGAGTAATACCCGAGGTTCCCATACGCCCAAATTTCAAATTTCTTTTTTACAGTGAATGTGACAAAAAACGGGGTAAAATCTAAGAGTTCATCCTCCGAATTAATACATCCCAAGTCGCCATAGCCAATCCTTAACCCGATTTTCCATTTTTTTTTTTCACTAAATTCTGGAAAAACGGGAAGAATTTTGAAAATTCGGCCCACAAGTGCCTAATACCCTAGGTTCCCATATGCCATCTTCACCCCGATTTTCCATTTAATTAATCAGTGAATTTTAGAAAAACGAGGTAAATTTTGAGCATTCCTGCTACAAGTGGATAATACCCGAAGTTCCCATATGATATCTTTACCCCGATTTTCCATTTTTCAACAAATTCCAGAAAAACGGGGAAAAATCTAAGAATCTATTTTCCAAATGAAATAGATCCCAAGTTGCTATATCCAGTCTTCAACCTGATTTTCCATTTTTTTTCTCAATGAATTCTGGAGAAACGGGATTAATTCTGCGAATTCATCCGCAAGTAGCTAACACGCTAAGTTCCCATATGCCATCTTCACCCCGATTTCCCATTTGATCAGCGAATTCGAGAAAAACGGGCCTTCGTGTTCCAAGTGAATAATACCCGAGGTTCCCATATGCTATCTTGACCCCGAATTTCTATGTTTTTTTTTTTTCAGTGAATCGGAATTTGACAAAAAACGGGGTAAAGTCTAAGAGTTTATCCTCCGAATTGAATTAGATTCCAAGTTGCCATAGCCAATCGTTAACCCGATTTTCCATTTTTTTTGTCCATGAATTCTAGAAAAACGGGATGAATTGTGAGAATTCGGCCCACAAGTGGCTAGCATCCTAGGTTCCCATGTGCCATCGTCACCCCAACTTTCCATCTGTTCAGTGAATTCTAGAAAAACGAGGTAAATTCTGAGCATTCATGCTACAACTACTAGTGGATAATACCCGAAGTTCCCATACGATTATCTTTATCTTTACCCCGATTTTCCATTTTTTTTTTCAACAAATTCTAGGAAAACGGGGTAAAATCTAAGAATCCATCCTCCCCGATGAAATAGATCCCAAGTTACTATATCCAGTCTTCAACCCGATTTTCCGTTTCTTTTTTCAATGAATTCTGGAGAAACGGGATTAATTCTGCGAATTCCTCCGCAAGTGGCTAACACGCTAAGTTCCCATCTGCCATCTTTACCCCGAGTTCCCATTTGATAAAGGAAAGTCGAGTAAAACGGGCCGGGGTAAATTCTGAGCCTTCATGTTTCAAGTGAATAATACCCGAAGTTCCCACATGCTATCTTTATCCCGAATTTCCAAATTTTTTTCAGTGAATTTGATAAAAAACGGGGTTAAATCTAAGGGTTCATCCTCTGAATTAAATAGATCCCAAGTTGCCATAGCCAGCCAATCTTTAACCCGATTTTCCATTTTTTTAATGAATTATAGGAATTCTATGAATTCATCCGCAAATGGCTAACAGGTCCTAACACGCTAAGTTTCCATATGCCATACGCTTTACCTGGTTTTTCCATTTGATCAGCGAATTCTAGAAAAACGGGGTGAAGTCTGTGAAATTCATCCTAAGGTGGAATATATCCTACTGACTTGCCATAGCCATCTTTACCCCGATTTTCGATTTGATCATTATGTGAATTTGTCGTAAACGGGGTAAATTAGGACAAATCAACCCAAAAGTGCAACAAATCCAACAATGATTTAGAAACCACTAAAAAAAGAGCAGCTTAAGCGGAACCGTAATGAAATTTAGAGACAGAACTTAAAAAAATACAGCTAAAATCAGCGGAACCATAATAAAATCACATCACAATCTACTATTTCAAGTTTTCACAATCTACTACTTCAAATTTTTGCTATACGGCAACAACCTATGATATTCGAAAAAACCAACTGAAGGCCAAACTTCTGTGATTGAAGGGAGACTTCGTGACGCAGACAAATTATCACAACTTTGACCTCTCAGTCGATCTCACCTCCGGCAGATCAGTAGTCTCCCTCGCAGCCGTTTTTTTTTTATGTCACGCAACGCTCATCCAAAAAAAAACGGCTGCGAGGGAGACTAGCAGATCAGCGAAGCGTCAAAAATATATAATTTTATGCCGACGAACCATAATCTATGATCTTAAACTATGAAAGAAAATAAAACAATTGTGATATGGGTAAAATGTTGTCATTGAAGTCGCAAGTCGAACAATGACGACTGTAAATAAAGCAAGACTGCAAATAAAGCGTGAACAATAACGCATCCGTCGGTCAAAAGTCGCTTTGTTATTTACGTAGCAAGTTGCTCTTCCACGTTTTGGACGTTCAGGTTAGAAGAACGATGCGATCACACGGCGTTAACGAAGGAGCGATAGAACTTCAAGGAAAGTAATGTAAGAGGTCGGCTCGCAATGATTGCGAACAGCATGTTTTCCTGAGATCAGTTGGAAGTTGCTCATACAAATTTTCTACTTATCCCGATCTCCTTGAATGAGTACTTTTGTTTGAAGACATAACTGCAACGGAGTTTCTTAATAACCAGTCCCAAGCAACGTGTTGCTCTATAGATCACAGGATATGATTGGCCATTATATCACATTACGTCAGAGGAGATATCTACAACAAGAGGACCTATTTGCAAACGGTACACAAGATAGCTGGTCTTGGAGTCCAGTACTACTCCACACGACGCCTTGTAAATCTTTACCGACGGATTGGACGGAAGCATGGCAGGAGTACGTGGAAAGAAATCGCAAAAGAAAAAGCGTGTTAACACGACAAGGCCCGGTATTGAAAGGAAGAGGAAAGAAAAGAAGGTGAAAGTGCTAAAGTAAGTTACATCATAGTCTTGCAGAATGTTGTAATTTGATTTTGGAATCAAACCTCTAAATTATTCTTTAAACATTACAATATTATTACGATGAGACACACGTTTGGGCCAGACAAATTTCATTTCATTGTAGAATAGTAAAATGCCCCCTGAGACGGGGGGGAGGGAAACAAAAACAAGGATACAACGAAGAGGCTAACGAAAGCGACAACTAGCACTGGCAAGATAACCACATGCAATGAACGAAACTTGATCGTGCTAGATTGTCGTTGCGTAATAACACTAACAATAATTTAATGCACCTAATAATTTAGTGCACCTAAACCCAAAATTTTTTTTCGCTTAACGAAGTAAGCTTATTTTCTGGAGTATTTCTGTGCAAAAATTTTTTAATTTGCTCAAATCTTTAATTTTCTATGCCCAGTCAAAATACGGAAAATCGGCCGCCATCTTGCCCCACGACCGAGTTTAAAGAAGAATGGCTCTAGCGGGTAATGTGACGTCAAATCGAGAACACGAAAGTCTGCATCTCACACATTTTCACTTGTTTGGGAAGATTGTCGTCGATATTGTCCGAAATATGCCGACTAGGTGTGTTGTATGAAGAATGTATGAAACGCGATACCCTCTTGCAAATTTCGCACGTTGCTACATCCTTCTACAACACACTTAGTCGGCATATTTTCGGACAATTATCGACTACAACCTTCCCAAACAAGTGAAAATGTGTGAAATGCAGACTTTCGTGTTCTCGATTTGACGTCACATTACCCACTAGAGCCATTCCTCTTTAAACTCGGTCGTGGGGCAAGATGGCAGCCGATTTTCCGTATTTTGACTAGGCATAGAAAATTGAAGATTTGAGCAAATAAAAAAATTTTTGCGCAGAAATACTCATAAAAATAAGCTTACTTTGTTAAGCGAAAAAAATTTTTTGGGTGTAGGTGCACTTTAACCAATTTGATTTTAGAATCAAACCTCTAAATTATTCTCTAAACATTACAATATTATTACGATGAGACATACGTTTGGGCCAGAAAAAGTTCATTTAATTGTAGAATAGTAAAATCCCCAAATTAGTATTTTAAAAAAAGGCCCAAACGGGATGAAAAGAAAACACTAGTAATGAAAATTAGAAACGATAAAGAAAATAAAAAAAAAGAGGGTGATAACTTGACTACACTGTATTAAAGAGCAAGGCGGCCAACTCCAAGAGTTGGCATCCACGACGCGGGTGCGTGTGGCCACTGGCAAAGACAGGTAAAGTATATAAGCGTCTGAGCGCCAGTTCCCGTGCAGCTTGATGAGGTGGTCAGGAACCCCTGACTGATACACATGTGTGGCGCCACCTCGGCGGAAACTATGCGGGGAGAAATTCCTGGCATCTAAGCCAACGGCCGTGATGGTTTCTTGGAGAAAGCTGGAGAAAAGGGAGAATGTGACGGGCTGAAGCATGTGCCCCTGAGGTACGCAGAAAAACGGAGAGTTGGCATCAGCTGGCACCAATTGGAAATAATGATGAATGGCTGTAACTGGGCAAAGGTTGGAGTGTGGGATAAGCGGAATCAGTAGAATGCCTTCTCTATATTGCAACGTCTTGGACCAGCATATTCGGAGAACTGCACCATTGTAGGAGAACTTTGATGTCGTTGCAGGTGAGGTGTTTTGATGGGTTAAAAGCGCGAGCAGAGGGGGAACAGACACCTAAGAGCGGCCTGTGCTGGAATGGACAATTCCAATACCAGTCTCATGCGTCGTAGTAGATTAACAGTGATCGGGTGCTTTTGGCGGGACATTGTGCCCATGACACGCTCGAGACCTTTCTTGGTGAGGGCCACGGGGAAGCTACTCAAAGCATCGCATGCAAAACCGTGATGTAAATGGAGAAGGCGAATGGAGTTGAGGTGATTCAACATGTACTGGTACGAGGCAGTCTTGCACGACATGTACACAAGAAAGCATGAGACAGTCGAAGCTGAGGCGGGAAGGGGTGTAAGGCTGAAACTGGCAGAACTGAAGATACGTTTTCCACTGGGAACACAAGTTCTGAAGGGTACCAGGAGCATATGCGTGGGCTTGAATATCCTGGACATAGTCATGAAGCAAAGAGAGGGCTGATGAGTTAGCAAGGGCGTGGTCTGGATCTGGTGAGTGAGCAAAAGAGAATTGTAGTGTTAGATATGCACGTCGAAATTGAAGAGGTCGGCAGCACAGGGTACATGTTTTGTGGGGATGTCGACTGTCAGAGCGTCAAAATGAGCTGTGTGACCCGGGGATAGATGCCAACGACTGAGGGGGTCAGCCAGGGAGTTGGAGGTGCCTTGAATATGATGTGCGGCGAGCTAGAAGTCGAAGGCAGCTGACAAGAATCAAATCTTGCGAAGACACAGCTGCATAGCACAAGTACAAGAGCGGCCTGAGTTCAAAGACAGGACGCAGTTCTTGTTATCACAGCTAAGAATAAAGTGCTGACCGTGAAGAGTGGGAGCCCACAGCTTTAGCGCCACCATGACTGCCAACAGCTTGAGGATATCGATGTTCAATCAATCAATCAATCAATCATTTTATTTAGTAATGCAGGTTGGAAGGAAGGGGCAGCCATAAGGCTGATGTGGACCTACAGCGAACTAATAAAATGTAAAACTAAAATAATTCATAAAGTCACCCTATGGTATTTAAATATTCAATATGAATCATTGTAATAAAGTTCATTAGCAAACAAGTCAGGAATTAATTCAAAAATTTACATGCAATGTAATAAAACTTAAAAATATACAAAATCTCTGTCTTTCATAGCAATCATAGGCGCTTCAAAAGAGAAGCTATTTATGTTCTGTGAGAGCTTACGTAAAATATTTTTAAAACTGTCTTTTTGAATGTTCGCATTAAAATTTACCAGCCTAGCAATAAAATTCCAGATCACAGGTCCTCTGTATTGTGCTGATTCCTTTCCCACTTTGTAGTTCACTCTAGGGATTTCAACCTGTAACCCTCCTGTACGTGATGGTCTGTTGCGTAACTTCAAATTAAAAGGGGCATATAAGATTTTATCATTTAAAACATCGTGCATCAGAAGAAGGAGTCTTCTTTTATATATGTAAGAAATTGGCAACCAATTTAACTCTTCAAGACTTTTATCCTGGTGGATAACTCGTGCAGCTCTTGCATGAATAGGGTTTAAGGATTTGTGACTGTACTGCTTCAGGATGTGCCTGGGAAAATGAGTGTGAAAATACTGTCCCTGAAAATAGCCGCCTGCTCCCAATGCGCAAGCATCTGTGGACAGGAAGAAAGGGTTGTTGCGCCAAGGAGTAGATTTGATGAGGGTCACACCATTGAATTGCGGGGGGAAGTGGCACCACCAGCACAAGTCCAATTTGTCGTCTGAAGATAACGGACAAAAGCATGCGGACGGGTTGGCGCATAAGGTATTTAGTAGGCCAGACATGAAAATGCGTGCGGGGTGGACACAGGCAGTAACGAAGGACATTACTCCAAGCGATGACTGAAGATCACGTTGTAGAAGAATGTCCTCGGTGCGCAGTGAGCAACAACAAGAGAGGAGTTCAAGCAAGCATTCCGAGGTCACGGACATGGTCATATCAATGGTGTTGAACTGGACTCCCAGGAAGGTCATGTAGGTGGAGGGGGCACAATCTTTTTTGGGTGAAGATTCCTAACTGAGAACAGAGAAAAGTTCTCCGAGGGTCTCAAAAGCCTTAGTTGCCTTGCTCAAGGACTCGGCGCCGCCGAAATCATCGATATAATTCGTGCAGTGATAGCCAAGCTTATGAAACATGTGCGGGACTGCCTACGTGGTCCACTGACACATCATCACGGCGGAATGCAGGCTGGAAAGGGGGGGCCACATCGAAATACATATAATCGTGGTGCTGTATGCCAAAGAGATGAAAGTCTCGGGGATCGATGTGCAGCTGACAGTAGGCATGGCTGAGATCTTTCTTGAAGAGAAGGCATCTGGGGCCTTTTTGGAGGATGATCTCGACGAGGGCGTCAATGCCGTGTAATGGAGGGCAAGGGGTTTGTTTAGGTAGGAGTCTTAAGGAATGCCATCATTGACCGAGAAGTCGGAGGGGAAGCTGATGTCGACAACCACCCGTGATTTTCCTGAACGACTGTGGGCAATTTGGAGAGGGGAAATTGTCAACTCCATACAAAGAGGGTTGGCTGAGAAAGGGCCGCAACTAGCACCTAAACCGCACTCCTTGTCCAGGTAAGATGGAATGAGACTGGGTTCTGCCAAAGCCGAGCCATGATTTTTGAAAGTAGATGTGGGAAGGGTGGCTGCCGTGTAACCGACTGGCCAACCAAAGTCTAAGAAGTTACAGAGGTCAGTGTCGTGGTAGTCGAACTCTCCATTCCTGCACTTGGAGACCAGAGGGTACTGGCAAGCAAAGTGAAGGCGTTCAGTCCCGGAGAGTGCTGGAGTTTAGTATGCAGAGAAAGCAGATGATGGGTAAGATTGGGCCCGATGGGGAGAACAGGCACTGAGGGATCGACGATCCCTTTGGAACGCGGAGAGGTGGTCGAGCAAGGCGAGACAGGAAGATGTGGTGGAAGCAGAGATGACAGACGATTGGCGTGGCATGGCGGACATGCTGAGGAAAAAGGGGGGAGTAACCGATGTGAGAGTTGATGAGGCGTGTAGTCAATCCTGTGGGCTGGGGTCTTGGCGCCGTGGTGGAACCGGATACTTATGTTTGGGACATGTTTTGGCTTGGTGATCGCGCTTGCACATGATGCAGACGGGATGGAGAGGGCACTCATGGCTTTTTCCGGCATCATACCAGGACCAGGCATCACAAATTTCACTGCAGGAAATGGAGTGGCTGGAAGCTGAGCTTGAAGGCTGTCTGGGGGAAGGGCGGCCGTGGGTTTTGTTGGGTGAATCCGTGAGGAGGGGGGTTGGCAAGAAAAAGGGCTGCTTGAGCAAGTTGAAGGAATCCCCCCAGGACACAAGGCCCATTTCAATACTTCTCAAGACTTTATAATGATAGGCGCGGACCGCTGACCATGTGTATGTTGACGCAAGGACCATGAGATAGTGAAAATGAGAGATGATCACTGCTCGGCAAGAAACATCAGGGCAATGCTGTATGATTACGGTGTAACCGGCGGAGAATTCAGCCGTAGACAATTCGTTTAATAATTTTGGCTCACCTGGGGCGAAGATATGCGGCCAATCCTGCGGGTTTGTGATCCTTTGAGGGGCGCGTTGATCACCAAGGGACCTCTCGCTTGACCTGTCGGCAGACTTCACAGTTTCGTCAGGTTTGGGGGCTTTTACCATGTTGGAGGCGATTGTGAGCTTGGCCAACTGCAATTCTAGCTGCAGCCGCTTTATTTTGAGATCTTGCGACTCCATGTGAAGTTAAAGTTTTAGCTGGTCTTTGCAACTGGACTGAGGTGTTGAAACGGCTGTAGCTGACAGTGGCAAAGGCACTGATGGCAGAACTGTTGTCGATTGTTCAGAGAGCTCCGCTTGAGCGAGTTTCTGCCTCCGTGGATGATCTGCTGAAAGTTGAAGCCCCGATGACGAGTCCATGGAAACAGCTGTCTGCATGTTGGCAACTTGGTTGGATGTTGGCGAGTCTTCACATTGGTCGGAGAGAAGCGGAGATAGCAAATCCCAGACGTAATCGTCGCTCAGATGGCGAGCGGAATGAGAATGCATGGATTTTCTTAACATTTGGAAAACGAGGAGTCAAAACAAAACAAAAACAAGGATACAATGAAGAGGCTAATGAAAGCGACAGCTAGCACTGGCGAGATAACCATGTGCAATGAACGAAACTTGATCATACTAGATTGTGGTTGCATAATAACACTAACAATAATTAACCAAAACAGTTTGCAAGGATCAAAATTGCTTGCACGGTTTCCATCGGAACCCACATGCATGCATACTGTTTGTGAATTAGAGTGCCTTTGAACATGAGGATGCTGGCACTAAATAAATTTAGAATACTTCATGGAAAGTCCTCCCGTATGGCTTTTACGCACGAAATGGTAGTATTTGCAATCGAACAGGTGACCACAGCGAATGAGTGAGATTTCTGATGCAAAGCAATGAGTGCATAAATGCCAATGCTTTATTAAAGGAGACTTTCCATGGTATACTGTGTTCATTATATACATACAGAGATCCAGTTCTTGTCTAATAACAATTTATTGTTAAACAAATTCAAGTGAAAGGTTTTCAAATTGATCAAAAAAAAATGTAAACCATGTAAATTGCTTAGTAATCTTCATGATCTTAATGTCCACAAAGCAAATTAGCTCTGCAAATATACATGTATATTTCATTCCTTGGGTGCTATAGTGTGTACTTGTTCATTCTTTTGGTCTCTCAAAAATTCTTTGAACAGTTTGAAATCTTACTTTGTTTTTTCCTATATAAGGAAATTACTATCCACTATGACCACTGAGACTTTAGTCCACAGCTTTGTAACCTCCAAGTTGGATCACTGCAACTCTCTTCTCTATGGTGTTCCGAAATATGTTATTAGAAAGCTCCAATCAGTGCAGAACGCCGCAGCTCGACTTATTACAACCTCCTGTAAATTTGACTGCATAACCCCTATTTTATTCAACCTGCACTGGCTTCCAGTTTCTGAGCGAATTAAATTCAAAATAATTCTGCTCATCCACAAAGCTCTTCACCAGCAGTCTCCTATCTATATTCAAGACCTGAAACGTCGTTATTCACCTTCAAGAACACTCTGGTCATCTTCAACATTACGCCTGTCTCTTGTCAACTTTAATCTCAAGTCTCACGGCTATAGATCTTTTGCTATTTCGGCTCCTGAACTGTGGAACTAACTACCTGATGGCATTCGTTCTTGTGACAATTTAAATCTCTTTAAACATAAACTTAAGACTTGTCTTTTTAAAAATTATTTTAACATGTATAAATTCTCTTCTTATCCAGGTCTAGCGCCTAGATCTTAGACACCCGTTTTTTGTGTATTTAAATCTCTGTTAATGTAAACTTAAGACTTACTTTTTGAAATTAATTCAACATGTATATTTCTATTTTGTGAAGCGCTTAGATCAGGTCTGGATAAGCACTATAGAAGTAGTTCTATTGTTATTATTATTATTATTTTTGTTCTTTATACCTCCCACATAATTCTCTACAGAAGTTTAGTAAGCAACTGATCTTTTTTCATGTGGGATAAATGTGATACACGCCATTTTCTTGGCTCTCGGCTTCTTTGACCAGCTTGTGAATGAAAATTTATTTCATGCCCTTCCAGTGTGTAAATCTGATTATGAATATATCTAAACAATACTACATGAGTGTACGTAGATATGGAATTTCTCTTTGAGAGTTCCACTGGATGGCTCATGAGTCAGAGCAGTGAACAAGTGCGATATCAGGTTAAGTGCAAGATGAGAAATTCCATATCTACAAGCAACCATGTATTTTTTTGTTTATTATGTAAACATAGTAAGCCTTAATTGACAAGAAAAAGTTGACTTTCTTTATAAATGAAAAAAAAGAAGATCCACAATCAATGAGAATAAGTATTAAAGAGTGTGGTCAATAAAATTCAAGATGGAAAATGCCCTGAATCATTACAAAGACAAATGATGGGCGAAACTTTCAACTCACAAAATTTATTTTTTATTTTATTTATTTATAAGCTTCGCCAAAAACAATTTGGCAGGAGAGATCTCACAGAGCTAACGTTCCATTAACGAGACTCCTATGTTCAGTTATCGACTTTTTCCCTACTGATGGAAGAAATC
>NC_142519.1:33398214-33468214 GCF_964205215.1 Stylophora pistillata | reverse complement strand
TTTTGCCCCTTATTTATATGATAACCTCTGTACTTAAGTCGTTTCATTCCCAAACAGTGTTTCGTCCCAGCATTCTATGCGGTCGTAAAGTAATGATTCGCTGTTACAACTTGACGTGTTTGCAATTTGCGTGATAAACGATATTATGGTACAGTGTGAGGTCCGTAGAGCAATATCATGCTATATTCTCGCTTTGGTCTTTTTTGTATGGGACTATTCCTCAGGTAAACTCTTTGTATTATTGGGCAGTGCTTGTTTTATGGAGGAAATAACGCAATACTTACTGATATGTTTGTGTTATCTTGCAGCTGAAGGCCCACGAGTCCGTCTCTTCTCTGTCACAGACTTAATGCTTTTTGATAGCAATGATCTCCTTTACTTTGAAATCCTGCGACCAAAGAACATAAGTTATATTTACAAAGTTAAACCAGCGAAAAACTTCGGAGCCAAATTTGTAAGTAATTTAATGACCACTGTCTACTAAATACTTTTTAATTTAAAATCTTACCAGCCCAAATACGTAAGCAGTTGTTTTATGAACCACTTTCCCGAGAGAGTCTGAACTTGTTTTCACCTGTTGCACCGGTGTAATCAACAATTTAAGGTTCTAAACCTTTAATGCTTTAATAGGTTTACTCCTTCACTTTCTACGTTTTGTCCTATCAACTTCCTTGCACGCGGTTCGAACTCGACTTTAATTTGCCTTTAGAGATGTTGTTTTGGGTTAGTTGTTGTAATAGCACATGTAGTAGTTTGAAAATATTTCAGTATACAGGTATGAATCACTGTAGAGAGCTAACCGTCAATCGATGTATCTTCGAAAAACGTATTTTAAAGAGGGTCCCCAATACGGTTCTTTAATCCCGCGATCCCGACTAAGATTTCCTCTCGATCCCGTAATCCTGACGGGTTATGCCGGCCTTAAATTTTTTTCTTAGTCCACTACCTCAACTTAAAAGGGTCTTTTTGGTGAGTGATACTTTCCTTATTGAAGTCGTTTCTCACCGTAAGGCGTACGTTTACCTCTTTTTCACCTGAACGACGATATCGTTCGTTTTAGCCTTAGTTTTCAAAGTTTTGCATGAATAACTACGCTGGTCGCGTAACGATTTTCACAGGGTCTGCACAGTAAACTTTTGAGTAGGGGGCTTACGATGAATAGATGGGGGCATGCCTCGCATGACAAAGTTTTTCATTAAAAGGCTAAAGCCGCCACCCCCCCCCCCCCCCCAGCCTTGAGGAAACGTACTTTAAAACCCTATCTCGCTCTTCATCTTGTTGCTTGATGTTTTCTTGCTCTTCCTTGGAGCATCCCTAACAGCTCAAAGTTTTGAGGGTACTCGCAGATTTATTTCTTCAGCCAGTTCAATTTCCTCTTTGATTTCGTCTGTGTTACAAGCTTCAATAATTTCTTAATCCAGAGATTTCACCAAATAGAGTTTTTTTACCTTGTAATTGAACAATAACTTACAGGCATGGCATGTCCAATTTATTCTGTTGCAATAGATCATCTGCTTCATTCATAAATGTAGTTCACACATCTCGATTGCTGCTGTGCTTGGCATGGGTTCATGCTATTTCCTCTGACATACTTTGTTGTGCAATTACTGCCCCACGTTGGGCACCATTTTATAAATCAATTCACATTCTCTAAAACGTGCTCACTATTTCAACAACAACAGAATTTTATAGTCATACACACAAAATCATACAGAATTGAAAAATTAATCTGATCTTCTCACCTGCAGTGAGAAATCACATGATTTTATCTGTTAACTATTCTTACAGTCAGAGCTTTTGAGGCTGACTGGTTCACCCACAGGCGGCCCAAGGGTACTGTGTGTGATTTTGGGGTGTAAAGTGCATTAATGGTAATAATTAACATATTAAGATCAAATTTCAAGCGTACATGTGGGCCATTACAAAAAGGACAAATTTTTTAAAAAAAATAAGAAAGAATTTAGAAGGATAATAATTAGTTCTTATTAACCAAGCGGGAGGTCTGTATGGGAGAATCTTGACCAAGGTCGCCAGTACAGACTGAGGTCAAGATTCTCCCATACAGACCGACCTAGCTCAGTTAATAAGATATTTATTATATGGCTGTGTCTTGTATGCCAATTTTTTATATTCTTTGCACCTTTTTTTTTTTTTTTTCAGACCAATCTAGATGCTGGTCTAGATAGGAAAATCTAGACTGCTTTCAATATTGATTTCAGCCAATCAAATTTGTAAATTTGGTAGTTCCCAGTCCTTGTGAGACACAGCCATATAGTAAAGGCGAGGAATAAAACATGTGAAGTCTCCTTAACTTTTTTCCATAGCCGCTTTGTTGCCAACAGTCGTTTTAACACTGTTTTGGCGACTTACTTTGTAACGCGTGCAGTGTCAACAGTCAACTGTAAAATAGGAAAAATTTAAAGAAAAATTAAGGAAAAATTAAAAAGGAAAATAAAAGCAAGGAAAGTATTGTATGAAGTCTCCTTTCCTTTTTTCCGTAGCTTCCTTGTCATTTACGGTCCATTTAACGCTGTTTTGGTGACCTTCTTTGCAATGCGTGTAGTGCTACCGGTCAACTGTGTATAAAAAAAAAGCTCAAGGCTGGAAACTTCAACTGCTCCCAAACACCAACTGTCACCACTTGAAGGCTGATAAATTCCACAAAAGTCAACTGATCTCCCTCAAATTTCCACCTGCGAGAGCGCTTAGCTATAGCCTACCCATTCCAGCAGTAAAATTTTCCAAATTCCACTGCATTGATCCAAGAGCAGCTCTGTTTTACCACCCATTCTGGCAAAATAGCTTTGTAGGTATGCGTAATCCTTTTGGAAAATTTTGATATCAATGTTTTTTTGTTTTTGTTTTTGTTTTTTTTCTGTTTCTTTTAAGGAATTAGAGATAGGCACTGTAAACCTAGTTGCTGCTGATCCTATTGATGCTTGTCATTCAGTTGACAATGGTGAAACCTTGTGGGGGTCAATAGCTTTAGTTGAACGAGGGTGAGTGAATACAGACTTAACCAAAATTATTGGATGGGGTAACCCTTTACACCCAACATCAGTATCCATATTCTCCATGCTGTTCTCTATATGTTTCCTGAGAAGCTGACAAAGAGAATCTGTTTATTGATCAAGATCTACTGATTATTTCCTTTATTCTTGTGTGATTCAGTGGTAGTGTCGTAAGGAGAAATTAGATGCTTGTCTCTCTTAAGGGTCAAAGGGTAAAACATGATAGTGAGATAATCAGGTTTGCAAATAATCTATTGTCTGCAACATTTGACAATACTTCTACTTGTTTGGGACTATCATTTGAAGGTATGGTGTAACCAAAGCAGTGCGCAGAGGACTTATTTGCATCTTTGTGGCCATCAGAATTGATAATGAAAAACCCATGCATAGTGAAAGAAGAATAGTAGCCTGCATTTAGCTCTCAAATAAGTTGAATATTTGTCCACATGTGAATGGCCTTTATTACCAGTTCACCAAATTCCCTTAAGACTAATCTTTGAGGCTATCAAATGTGGAGTCAAGTGATAGGCCTGTCTTTCCCCTGCTTACATCGTCTCTTTGCATGGAAACTGATGCATAACTGATGCCTGCTAAGATGTGAGTAACTTTATTCTCTAGGGGTTGTTCCTTTGTCTCCAAAACCAAGACAGTTGAACATCATGGAGCTATTGCGGTATTCATATCGGACAATTTACAGTTTGACAATGCAGATTCTTTAGTGGACATGGTCCATGATGGAACAACAAGAGAAGTCAGCATTCCTGCGGGGTTCATCCTGGGATCTGACGGGTACTGAATTTCATTGATCATTACTGTAATGATTCACAGGTGAAATATTTAGATCACCCCATGGTTATTCTTTGAACATTACATTATTTTTTTTTGAAGGAGGATTGAATGATGTAATTATTTTCCAGAAGTTCCAAGTGCCTAAAGACCTTTTCAGCTGTCATTATTAATAGCTATACATTAAATAGTCCTCTTTTTGTGCAGTTTCTTAAAAATCTGCCGTGATAAGTTAGAGCCAATTTAATTAGCAATGACAAGGAGGACTGCAATGAGAGAGGACTGTGAACTAATAGTACAGATTTTGTGCAAAACCATCACTATGAGGTTGTTGTGGCCTCTCTGCTGTGACCTAGTAGTTGGCCTTATTACCCTTACTTCCTTAGTTGACCTTCTCAAGGCCCTAACCAGTTATCCTGCCTTTTATGTGAACTGGAATTTTCAGTTTGGGAAGCTAAAACTCAGCTTTCATTTTAGGCACTGTTAACACTAACTGGTAATTTGTTTTTCACATCTTCACAAGACTTACACTCACCTCTAAAAGGATGCTAATGCTGACTTTTGCTTGATGTTTGGTGTTTTTTAGAGCTGAATATTAGTGGCTCAGTGTTTCATAATCATGACTATAGGCAGTGGTGAACTGATAGAGTGATTGTGGCTCAGTTTTTCATTTTGAACAAAGGCACTGGTGAACTGACATGGTGATTGTGGCTCAGTTTTTCATTTTGACCATAGGCAGTGGTGAGCTGACACAGTGATTGTGGCTCAGTTTTTCATTTTGAACAAAGGCAGTGGTGAACTGACACGGCGATTGTGGCTCAGTTTTTCATTTTGAACAAAGGCAGTGGTGAACTGACACGGTGATTGTGGCTCAGTTTTTCATTTTGACCATAAGCAGTGGTGAGCTGACACAGTGATTGTTGCTCAGTTTTTCATTTTGACCATAGGCAGTGGGTGGCTGACACAGTAATTGTGGCTCAGTTTTTCATTGTGACTATAGGCAGTGGTGAGCTGACAAAGTGACTGTGGCTCAGTTTTTCATTTTGACCATAGGCAGTGGTTAGCTGACACAGTGATTGTGGCTCAGTTTTTCATTTTGACCATAGGCAGTGGTCAGCTGACACAGTGATTGTGGCTCAGTTTTTCATTGTGACTATAGGCAGTGGTGGGCTGACACAGTGATTGTGGCTCAGTTTTTCATTTTGAACAAAGGCAGTGGTGAACTGACACGGTGATTGTGGCTCAGTTTTTCATTTTTACCATAGGCAGTGGTGAGCTGACTTAGTGATTGTGGCTCAGTTTTTCATTTTGACCATAGGCAGTGGGTGGCTGACACAGTGATTGTGGCTCAGTTTTTCATTGTGACTATAGGCAGTGGTGAGCTGACACAGTGATTGTGGCTCAGTTTTTCATTTTGACCATAAGCAGTGGTGAGCTGACACTGTGATTGTGGCTCAGTTTTTCATTTTGACCATAGGCAGTGGTTAGCTGACACAGTGATTGTGGCTCAGTTTTTCATTTTGACCATAAGCAGTGGTGAGCTGACACAGTGATTGTGGCTCCGTTTTTCATTTTGACCATAGGAAGTGGTTAGCTGACACTGTGATTGTGGCTCAGTTTTTCGTTTTGACCATAGGCAGTGGTTAGCTGACACAGTGATTGTTGCTCAGTTTTTCATTGTGACTATAGGCAGTGGTGAGCTGACACAGTGATTGTGGCTCAGTTTTTCATTTTGACCATAGGCAGTGGTTAACTGACACTGTGATTGTGGCTCAGTTTTTCATTTTGACCATAGGCAGTGGTTAGCTGACACAGTGATTGTGGCTCAGTTTTTCATTGTGACTATAGGCAGTGGTGAACTGACACAGTGATTTTGGCTCAGTTTTTTATTGTGACTATAGGCAGTGGTGAACTGACATGGTGACTGTGGCTCAGTTTTTCATTTTGACCATAGGCAGTGGTGAGCTGACACTGTTATTGTGGCTCAGTTTTTCGTTTTGACCATAGGCAGTGGTGAGCTGACACAGTGATTGTGGTTCAGTTTTTCATTTTGACCATAGGCAGTGGTGAGCTGACACAGTGATTGTGGCTCAGTTTTTCATTTTGACTATAGGCAGTGGTGAGCTGACTTAGTGATTGTGGCTCAGTTTTTCATTTTGACCATAGGCAGTGGTGAACTGACATGGTGACTGTGGCTCAGTTTTTCATTTTGACCATAGGCAGTGGTGAGCTGACACTGTGATTGTGGCTCAGTTTTTCATTGTGACTATAGGCAGTGGTGAGCTGACACTGATTGTGCCTCAGTTTTTCATTTTTACCATAGGCAGTGGTTAGCTGACACAGTGATTGTGGCTCAGTTTTTCATTTTGACCATAGGCAGTGGTGAGCTGACACAGTGATTGTGGCTCAGTTTTTCATTGTGACCATAGGCAGTGGGTGGCTGACACGGTGATTGTGGCTCAGTTTTTCATTGTGACAAAAGGCAGTGGTGAGCTGACACAGTGATTGTGGCTCAGTTTTTCATTTTGACTATAGGCAGTGGTGAGCTGACTTAGTGATTGTGGCTCAGTTTTTTATTTTGACCATAGGCAGTGGTGAGCTGACACTGTGATTGTGGCTCAGTTTTTCATTGTGACTATAGGCAGTGGTGAGCTGACACTGATTGTGCCTCAGTTTTTCATTTTTACCATAGGCAGTGGTGAGCTGACACAGTGATTATGGCTCAGTTTTTCATTGTGACCATAGGCAGTGGGTGGCTGACACGGTGATTGTGGCTCAGTTTTTCATTGTGACTATAAGCAGTGGTGAGCTGACACAGAGATTGTGGCTCAGTTTTTCATTTTGACCATAGGCAGTGGTGACCTGACACAGTGATTGTGGCTCAGTTTTTCATTTTGACCATAGGCAGTGGTGACCTGACACGGTGATTGTGGCTCAGTTTTTCATCTTGACCATAGGCAGTGGTTAGCTGACACAGTGATTGTGGCTCAGTTTTTCATTTTTGACCATAGGCAGTGGTGAGCTGACACAGTGATTGTGGCTCAGTTTTTCATTGTGACTATAGGCAGTGGTGGGCTGACACAGTGATTTTGGCTCAGTTTTTCATTTTGACCATAGGCAGTGGTGAGCTGACACAGTGATTGTGGCTCAGTTTTTCATTTTGACCATAGGCAGTGGTTAGCTGACACGGTGATTGTGGCTCAGTTTTTCATTTTGACCATAGGCAGTGGTGAGCTGACACAGTGATTGTGGCTCAGTTTTTCATTTTGACCATAGGCAGTGGTGAGCTGACACGGTGATTGTGGCTCAGTTTTTCATTTTGACCATAGGCAGTGGTGAGCTGACACGGTGATTGTGGCTCAGTTTTTCATTTTGAACATAGGCAGTGGTGAGCTGACACAGTGATTGTGGTTGAGTTTTTCATTGTGACTATAGGCAGTGGTGAGCTGACACAGTGATTGTTGCTCAGTTTTTCATTTTGACCATAGGCAGTGGTGAGCTGACACAGTGATTGTGGTTCAGTTTTTCATTGTGACTATAGGCAGTGGTGAACTGACACAGTCATTGTTGAAATTACTAGGTATCACATCAAGCGTGGAATTGAAGAAGCAGGGATGGAAGCAGCAGTTATATCAATTCCACTCAACATTACTACAAGTCCACATCTTTATACCAGGCAACCACCTTGGTCGTATTGGTGATACAGATTTATAATAGGAAATTTGGAGAGATAGCCCACGTAATATATTTAGCAGTACCACTGTTTGTATCTTGTGATGCTGCTTAGGTCGACTTTGTTTGTAATTTAAGGGGTAAGTTTTAAAGAAGCTGTAGGGCTGCATTGGTAGGGGTATTACACGATAATTCAGTTTTATCAAGTGAGTTGATAACGTTGATATCCCACTGTAAAGAGTTTCTAAAGCTGAGGTTTTGATCATTTTTAGCCCTTCGTCACTTGCTCTCAAAGGGCTAACATTTGATATGTCAGCTTTAAAAACTCTTTGCTGGTAATATTTCTGTTGTTAAGCCATAAAGTTCATTAATATATTTGTAAGAAAGGTGATGGGAATTTTGTTAAGATTGTCTATCAAAATTAATTTCGAGTTTGCCTGGTCAATCAATTTATTGGCGTTATATGATCATCAACCACAATGCTCTTTTATGATAGCATTACTGATTGTCAAGGTTTGCGCAGGCAACTACTTTTTCAATATAGTGACAATTAACGAATAGCTTGGAAGACGAATCTTCAACACTAAATTTGGAAAGAGCGAAGCTCTACTAAGCTATTTTATTTTGCTAGTGTTCAAATGTTTACTACAGTGTGGTTAAGTTGTGGCACCCTTTAACTTCTGAAACTAAAGGAAGTTCTGCATAGCATAATTCCGTTTAGTAGGCCCTCAAAGCCTCATTGGGAGGCCTCTATATCTCAAAGTTTCCCGTCTCTCGAGTGGTATCGATTTGTTTTCCAGAAACCTGTAAGAATGGGATTCTGCAACGGCACTGTGTACGTATAAAGTCTACTTTTATTTATATCTAGTGCATAAGTGTTGTACCGAAGACTTGCAATACAAACGCACCACAGATTCTGTACTATAATATAAGAATATTTTGGGAACTCGTACTTGGCGATACTTTTGAAAATGTATACGCCCATCTCCTGCTTTTTCAAATGTCAAATTTATACTCTCATGGAGTTGGTCGACCTGTAGTTTTTGTTTCGAAATAAACATGACCTGTTAATAAAGCAAAAGAGGAGTTTTTTTTATTCTGATGACATCTCCCTTAATTAAGAAGTACCGGTAATAGCAGAAATATTATTGCGGTATGTTTAGCTGCTTTTCGCCAAAATGTAGGCCTTTTGAAACATGGTGAAAATCACAGTTAGCTTTGTTAAAATGGATGTCATACATATGCAAGATTTAAGGGAGGCGTTTTGGATATGAATGTAGAAGATGCAAATCATATGGGTTTCATGAAATCACGATGAACGCGCCGAGCTCGTACTTAACAATTAGATAATGCAGTCAATTGTTTTAACTCGGGTGCAGGTTGTGGTGAAAAGTCTTGGTACGATTAATCAATTTTTCGCCGAAGGCGAAGTGAATATTTTTTACTCCCCTGAGCTCGAGGCAAATAATTGTTTTAGTATAATTGCGCTGGTGGTTTCGAATTCTGTTGTTAACTAGAATTTGGCAGGTTCATTTAATTCAATCAGCAAAAATCTTCATATCTTTCTTTTGAAAAGTGTTACTCCAAACTTATTAGTATCTTTTGTACTTTTCGGAATAGAATTCTCTTGATCGCGTTCAACAGTTCCTCAGTAACACTGACAAACGCGAGGCAGCCAATTTTGAAAGGTAGCGCTCCTGCCATAATCACCTCGCGCTAGGTCATTATAGCGAGACAAACGAATAAAGGGTGTAAGTTTCTAAAGAAACTGGTGCTGCGTCGGTGGGGTAACCAAGGTTATATCAACTAAGTTGAAATTGTAAATTGGCCACCGTGAAGAGTTAAAAAGCGGGATACACGACGCCATCCTTAACCAATCAGAGTGCGCGCGTCTCTCTAATCACCGTTGAGAGTAATTATACTAAACGGTAATTTGGAGGGAGGACTGGACGGACGCATCACTATTGTCGCACAGGGAAAGTCCACGTATGCTGATCTGTACTCAACGTATTCGTTTACACCGTCGTTTATCACCAAAACATGCTCATTTCAAAGGAGTTTTTCTTTCCTTTCATAATATTCATTGAAGCTCTTTGTCCATCCAGTAATCTTTTCCTTTCTAATCAAAAGACGGCGGAGGCCTTGATATGGTGACAACTGTACATTCGTATCGCTTCTACACGGTATTATTAAAGATAAACGACAAAATGGTTTACGATAGAGGAGCAGGAAGGATTTCATATCTAAGTTCCCTCAATACCAATGATTCTTTTATTTTCGCACTTCGATAAATGGGTTAACACGACCTAAGGAAAGACTAGTATGGGACAGCTGGGATCTGAAATACTCTGTAAAGGACCACCTAAAATGTTTGGGAATGAAAAGCACAATGCTTAGACGGGTCTAGATGTTCACAAAAAATATCACAAAAGTAGATTTATACAAGCCTAAATTTCAGGGATTTTCGAAATGACCGATGAAGCTAGAGCACGCTTGTGTCGACAGTCAAATAAATTTTCTCTGCTCTCTTATTTTTTTGAACTGGCTTCCCAGCATACTTTACAAACTTCGCAATTACATAATTTCCGTGTAAATTTTTTCAACACCTTTAAATAAATGAAACGATACGGTACGGACACGATGTGCTTTTGTTCTGAAATAACCCAAGATCCCTCAAGATACTCGATCGATACTCGACCGATACTCGAGAAAGTCCGCGTAGCCCCGATGTAGACCCCAGTCACCACCAAATAAGCTGAGAATGCTGGGATTCCGATTACTGCTCATGCCCAGTGAAACCGGGAGACGGCTCGTATGATCATCGAAGTTTCCTATGGTGGAAATGAAAACTAAAGTGGCCTAAAATTCGACCGTTTGGGACCGTTACCAGAATTTAGGTAGAGCATTCAACGATTGTCCAATGCTTTTTGCTACTTTCAAAAAAAGTTGTGTCAGTAGGCCCTTGCATCCGCGTAAATTCGATACGACGCTCAGAGAAGTACAGGGAAGTTGCTATGTCTCGGCATGAGGGTAAGTTTGTTTTCTCTTTTAGATTTAGAAATTGTGGCTTCCTTTTTGAAAAAGAATTGTCCTCTTAAATTTCATTATGGCACTGAGACCACAGTGTTTCCAGCTGCGTTTACTACAGCCACAGTCTCTAAGAGTGGTCGTTTTATAGAGTTGCGTCCATAGTTCCGTTAAGTTCACATTGCAAGTTCGAAAGGTTCGAGAGGACATGTTTACTTGGGCTGTTTTCAACGCGTGGTGTCGAAACTGAGAGACATATCGTTTCAGTGGCAAAGTATAGGGCACATTTCATACAATAAACTGACATATGTCTTCATTGTACTCGAGAATAAGTAATAAACTGGTACAATGACTTTACGGATATTACTCGTACATTTAAATATGTCACTGCCTCTAAGGACATAAGTTATATCTATAGCTGTTGCTGTAAGACTAATTTTTATCATCTCAAGACTGCTCTCCTTGTCGTTTTACTGAAGCTTGGTGGTCATTGGGTATAAATATTTTTTAAAACTCAATTCCTTGGTACAAGCACTTTCTGCTCAGCTAATATTATGAGGATGCAGAGGGACTAAAATCAATTGTGCTATTTTCTCTGTGCCTTCCCGACTGTTTTTTCTTTTTTTTTTTTTTTTTTAATGAAGAATGATCAGATTCAAAACTACTGGCTGAAAGGGAAAGTAGTGGGGAAGGCCAAGAGCTTTTGTGTGTATGACTAATGCAGCAAATTAATTTTAGCAAATGACTTTTGAAGGGATGCTGGTAAGGCTGTGCATGTGTGGTTTTACTTATCATATCAGCTAAAATATGTACATTTCTTTTCTTAGGTATATTTATCTTTTTATCTATTTTAATACTTGTTTAATTAGAAGTATGAATTGCTTGCTAGGTGATTCAAGTATTAGGTTGATTCTCTTCAGATGTTTTAGTTGAAATTAGTATCCTTAGCAGCACTGCCTCTAAAAGTTTGGAACTGAGAATGTGGTCTGTATGTCATATATAACAAAAGAAATTATTTTGGTCATGCATTCTATAGCAGTGGATTCTGTGACAGATAAATGAACAAGTATCTGGGGGAGTGTTACAATTATCGTTTTATATCTACCAAGTGGGGCAGAGAGATTTCTTATGACCCCTTTTTTACCCATGATTAGAATTTGAACTTAGCTACATTGTAAGGGTTAAGCAAGTGAAATATCCATGTAAATTGTTTGACTATCAAGGTATGGGAGTTAGTTATTTAACCATAGAAGACTGTTTTAGTTGTCACATGGTGGAATGACCTGTTTTGCTTCATTGTGTGAATATTTCTCTGCTCTTGTCCAGAATTTTTCTTCATTTATGTTTTGAATAATGTTTTCTCCAAGAAAGACATGCCATCTGTACCCTTGTGGACACATTTACTTAATGTTTGAGCCATTCCTATTTAGTTCTGTGCATCAATCTAAGCAGAAAGTAAGAATTGAAATTTTGATCAGACAGTTTACAGGGTTGTTTAGGCTTGTAATGAAGGAGTGCAAGTCAAAAGAAGTTGCAATTTTGATTGGCCAGAACTTCAAACATATAGTAGCAGTTTTGAGATAAAATGTCTTTATAACTTGGCTACTTAATTCTGAAAATTTGTCACCAAATTGGCAACTAGATTGCCTTGTTATATCTTTCCTAGAGATAAACTGAAGGTAGAGATTGGTCAACATAAATCTGCAACAAACTTCCTTGATAAGGTTTTTTTCAAGAAGCAGCACATGCATGTTAAAAAAGTATATATTACTAGATGCCATCTTGGATTTATGCAACATTGCACTTTGTATAAGACCCATTGTAGTGTCCTTTATAGCACATGCAAATTTTGTGGGCTCATCTTTGTTACATTTGACATCCTTGTTCTCTGAGTGTACCAGTGAGCAAGAGACTGCAAAGGCAAATTTTTCTCAATGTCTGAAGTGGAAAGCATCTTGGAACTTAAACTGTTATAAAACTTTAACGTTTTCTTTACTTTAAAGGTGAAGAAGCGTAATGATTTGATTTAGTGCCTGGGGCTCTCAGTTATTTATGGTACCTTTAGGGAGGGCACATATTAGAGACAGAGCGTTTAAAAAAAAAAAAAAAAAAGAACAGTGGATTATGCAAACAAATCTTTTACATTTATTTTAAAAGGAACAATATCAGAAACTATAAAAGTAAAAAATGCACAGTGGACATAATCATAGAAATGGGAGGGAATGTACTTAGGAATTTCTTTCTCTGAAACAAAATAGGGGCACTTATTTGAATAGGGGCGCCAACAAATTTAAGCAGGGTTCAAATCTAATTTTTCAAGTTACTAGCCAAGTGGCTAGTGACATCTTAGATGTTTGACAATTTCAGTTTGTTTACTAGCGAAACTGGCTGGTGGAAATTGAAAACCATTAGCCAAAACTAAATTTCTACTAGTCTGTGGCTAGTGGGCTACCATTAGTGTCAAGCTCTGTCTAAGGGGGGCCTTATTAGGGATGGGGTGCCTATTGGATTTTGCCTTTTTGCATTTGCGGTAGTGTTATCAAATGATATAAGAGAATGCTTTCAAAACATCCTAGAAGGTTGTGGGGAAGAGGTTCTTCTAGTATTTTTACCAATGAATTCAAAAGCCAACATTTTTCTTAGATACCAATCAGTATAGAAGTCTTCTGATCAGGGGACTTGCAGCATGCTCTGTATGTGATATTTTCTCATAACAATGGCATTCTTGAAATGTACTTTTGATTACACTGTTGGTCACACAAACTTATAATAATTATTATGGGCCATGTAGGCTGTTAAGTTCGTGCAGTAAATATTAATTTGATACAACATGGTAACAAAGGATCATTTATTTGAAGCAATTAAGCATAAAAGAGCAACTTAAATTGTAAAAATACTTTTTAACTGATTCGTTGAGGAAATGATTATTGACTTTGTTATTATTTAAAACTGTATGTATTTTCAGCAGTGTACTGGCAAGGAATTGAATTAATGTAAAGTGAAATATATTTAACTGAGTGAGTTTGTTCCATGGGCCAGTGTTTGGGCAAATTTAGGTGACTGTTTGGTTCGTGAGTAATTTATCCTTGATTCAAAAGGAAGTTTCTCAAGATTCCTAGATTTGAATTGCTGGCAAGTGTCTTTTAGCCTTCATAAATTTTGAGGATCTATCTGGTAGATTTGTTTTTTGGCAGTCAACTTTTTTGAGTTGGATACCACTCTAAAATGTTTAGGAGCCAAGTGGCAACTGGAAAATTCAGTTTATTTTATGCTTTGCTCAAAATCAAAAGTAGTTCAGGATGTAGACAGTAATGTCCTAACAAACTTCATTTACTGTCAACTGTTTAGATACATCTTATTTGTTGTTACTGAAAAGCTGTTTCACATCTGGGCTTGTTTAAATTAAAGATCTCTATATCAGTATAGGGCTGCGTTGGTGGGAGTAACGAAATAACTTGGATATATCAACAAAGTTGAAATGGTAGATTGGCCACCGTAACGATTACAAAAGCTGACGTTTCGAGTGTTAGCCCTTCGTCGGAGCGAATAGAGGAATTGTGGGTTGTGTGTGCTTTTAAAGGCAGAAAATGGAGCTGTGTTATTGGTGGGAACATGGCAACGAGAAAAACAAGAATAAATTAGTGGAATGAAAAGCGTTCGTTGATCCCTGTGGGATTTAGACTGCCAGTTTGAAAGATGAGCTTTTGTTCAAGATTTTTACGGCTTTCCGTGCTACCTAAGTGTAAGGAAAGACCGCAGATTGCCATATGTTGCTTAGAATGATTAGGTAAATTAAAATGTCTAGCGACTGGTTTCGATGTGTCCTTGTCATTCCTTTCCACGTCTCGAAGGTGTTCTCGGAATCGGTCACCTAGTCTTCTGCCTGTTTCACCAATGTATATCTTTTTGCAATAAGTGCAAGTTATGCAATAGATTACATTGGTGGAGGTGCACATGAAGTGATCGGTGATCTTAATGGATCGTTTAGGTCCCGATATTTTATCAGTGTTGTGAATGAAAGGACACGTTTTGCATCATGCACAAGTGCATTTAAGAGTGCCTGGTTGGTCATTAGTCTGAAAAGAACTTCTGACCAAAAAATTGCCTATGTTTTTGTCGCATTTGAATGAAATGAGCGGAGGCTGTGAAAAGATAGTGCTTGTCTCAGGATCGTTTTGAAGTAATTTTGAGTTTTTAAGAATGATGGATTTAACTGAGTGGGTTGTGAGGGTGAAACGTGAGAGTGAATGGAATGCGGTCGGAATCTTCCTTATGTGACGTTTGTAGTGCTGAATGTCGATCAATGAGTTGGGCGCGGTGGTAACCCGCTTGAACGACAGAACCCGGTAACCACGTTTATCATGTTTATCTATATCAGTAGTTTTGAAATTATAGCAATGAAAATTTCAGGAAAGTAGACTGAACTTGTTTTCGTGTTAAGGTCCACACTCATCATTCTTCAAAATGTTTGATTTTCTTTGAAAAACATGTTGTAAGTTAACAGGATAACCAAAGCAGTCACTGTGGCTGCAACATATAACATATTTGTAATCTATAAAAGCAGAACCCTTAAAGTCTGCAATAAGCTTTAAAACAGGGTCCTAGACTTCAACAGGAGCTCAAATGTATTTTTTTTTTTATTAAAATAGTTGAGATTTTTTAAGGAAAGGATCATTTTTTTTTGTACAATAAATGTTGTAAATGTAGCCCTTATTTTAATGGTTCCCTATGCCTAAATACTTAGTGGAAGTGGTGAATCTGGCCTTGCTAAACAAAAACTTCGACATTTCCTTGGTAAGCATGCCCAAGAACCCTCAGGAGGCTACTCATTTTGTTGTTGTGAATGTAGACTATTAATAAGTATATATCAAAACTGTTTGACAATGCATCTTTAATGCCTCAATCTTCTTTTGACTTTCTCACATTGATGGTTTATTATGGAGAAAATGTAATCATTTCTTTTTTCTTCCATTTTAACAGGTGTAAGTTGTGACTCGTGTAGTATAGGAAATTTCCGTGGGAAGCGGTTCAAATGTTTAATTTGCTATGATTATGACCTTTGTGCAACATGTTATGAAAATGGAGCCACAACTACAAGGCACACAGCAGATCATCCAATGCAGTGTATTCTTACTAGAACAGATTTTGGTAAGAATGCTGTCAGAACATTCATTGTATGCATTACACTGATTCAAGGATTATTTTCAGAAAGTGTATTAGTGAACTTTGTGTTTCCCTTACAGATGTATGTACACATTTCAGTGATGCAAGTACACCTTTCAAGCATATTTGTGTAATATGTGTAATATTTGTGTAATTTGTGTAATATATTTGTGTAATAGTAACTAAAGCTTATAAAATATTTTCCATGGAAAAATCAAATCAAACTTGTCTTCTTGATTAACAGAGCTCTATTACGGAGGGGAAGCATTTACTGCAGACCAGCCGCAGTCTTTCACTTGCCCTTATTGTGGTAAAATGGGTTTTACAGAGTCCGCATTACAAGAACATGTCGCATCAGAACATAGTGATGCCTCCATTGAGGTGGTAAGTATTCAGCCCTTGAAATATTTCAGAAATCCTTATTATGTTTTGAGTAGTTACACAGGGGATCAAGGCACCTGTGAAAGGCATGCATTAATTGCTAGTAGACAGATATGATTCAAGTTATTTAGGGTAAACATACAGTATGTTGTAACTGCCCAAAAGGTCATTGAAAATTGGTTCAAATTAGCAAAGTAATTATAATTGTAGTTGTAAAAAATCGATTTTCCAATAAGTGTAAGGTCGGAGTTATCAAGTATTGAAGTCTAATGTTTTGTATTGTTTGCCTTTAAAGCTGTTCTTCATTATGGTTTTCTCTCAGCCTGTATTTTCCTTCAGGAAGGAAGTAAAACACCACTTTATGGCAAGCAAAAGAGAAACCTTGTCATCTATACGGAGGGGTGTGTTTTAACGAGTGTTGTGTTTGATTTAGGTATGTCCTGTGTGTGCTGCCTTACCAGGTGGAGACCCAAATCATGTGACCGATGACTTTGCTGCCCATTTGACACTAGAGCATAGGGCACCCAGTAGGCCTGATATTCTAATATCCTTTTCATTTGTGTCTGTCATACGTTTGCTGGGAAATTTTGAACAAAGTTTTTTTTGTTCTTTCTAAAAGGAGCTAAGAATGAGTCGTATCATAAAAATTTTGACTTAAAGTTCACCAGTTATGTGATGCATAAGAATTTATGGAATATTTAAGTACTACAGCATTCGGTATAAAGTGAAGTATAAAGAAGCCAATTCATCAGTGAATTTATAGGGAAGGGTTACTTTATTACACGCTTTCTTGCGTGATCGCAGTGCAAAACGACGTGATGAACTGCAACGGTTATGACTTTGGATGGTCTGTTGTCGATTCTGTCGTATTGGTTTGAAGGCATAGCCCATATCATTTTGAGCTGCCTTTCCTAGTGATAAAGTTTATGTTGCTGAGAATGATAGCTGTTTAATTTCGAACAGTTAGATAATATATCAGCTTTATGCTCTTTAACTGACTTACTACGACGAGCCCCCACCTGTCCGGCACGTCAGACGTTTATTTCACCCTGCGGTAAGCAGTAGTCGACCAAGACCCCCGAGGCCACGAGCAGCCAACATGCATTTTGGAGGATCAGGGAACAGTGCACTTGCTTCGTCCTCGTCTTCGTCTTCCACCTCTGCCCGTGAGAGCATGGATCCCATAGCCGAGCTTTTGTCTCAACTGTCGGGCGTTCGGCGAGCTGCTCAGCAGCCTCAGCCTCCCATGCAATCACAACTTCAGTTGCTACAACAGCAGCTACAACTGGAGAGGCAGCAAGTGCAGCAGACCAGAGAGCGGCTGGAGAGACTTCCTGCGCGGCGGCAAATGGCGGCAGCTGCTGCTGCAGCTGCAGCTGGTAGCAGTGTGACGGCTACGTCAACGGTTAGTGCTCAAGAAAGTAGTAGTGCAGCGTCTTCGTCATTTCTTCTCTCTAGGTAAGTACATTGAACACATTTGTTTCTCGGTGTAGTTTTGTGCTCTGTATAGTTTCAATCTCTAAGTCAGTTTATGTTGAATACGTTTTCCCGTCTCTATCAGTAGCGGTGTTCTCTTGTTTTTTCCAAGCAATTTTTCTTTGTGGAGCATTTTTAAACTTCCTTGAGAAACTTCGACTTTACCATGACGTTAAAGGGACCTCAGCTAAGATGTTGGACGCGCAGCTTTTGGTTCGCATTGATCAATCAAAGATTGCAGCTTAAACGTCTGTGATAGTGCATGAAGATTCAGTTCACCCCATCGTTTCTGAAGGTCAAGAAATGCCACCTTTAAAACAAATACTTAAGCTCTACGTTTGATCCGTTTTCGCGAAATGTCGCTACCATTTTTTCTTATCAGCCAGTACACTAATGTAAATATCAGAATTCGCCCTCCCATGTCTTCTTTGGGAAAACGGTTTGCGCTTGCCTAACTTTGATTTCTGCTCTTAGGCGACGTCTTAAAGCCATTGGCTCCTAAATCTGCCTTTATCGTGTACAGTTAGAAACTAACTTATTTAGTCGTAAGTGTTTGATACTAGAGCTGTCGAAACATATTCCATTTTATGCCAAACAGTCTTGTTTGATGAAGAAGTACTGGTACAAGAAGGAAAAACGCATAGGTATGCGAAAATCAAGGATCAAGTGTACTAAAGAACTCTGTTTTTTTGTCAATGATCGTTGGACCCCATACCTTAGGTTTTCTTTATTTGTGCAAAACCTTCCGGGGAATGCGTAGCAGATCACCAGAAAAGAACCGTTCACTCTTTCACGCATGCATACAATGCAGTGGAGAACAAATCCGGGAAACCGCTAGCTCGCTTTGACTTTGAATTATTTTAGCATCAAATCATTTATTTGGTGCATTTCAGGGCTAATGAACCGGCATTGTCAGAAGCTGAACAGGAAGCTCTGGAACGCGAACGAGCAGACCGAAGCCTGTTTGTACAAGATCTCATTTTGTCAACGCTTGGATCAGCAGCATTTAGACGAAGGGCCCGGTCAAGGGTTTCAGTCACCGACGCATCAAATGAATTCGCAAGAATAACCTTACAGGATAGTGAGAGGATTCAAGCAAGTGGAAATGAAACACGAGCTGAGTCCCAGGACTTAACTGTAGTAGAACAAGACATTACTGTACAAGATATGGAGCTCATATCACTGGAAACAGATGAAGACGAAGACAAAGATTCCTAGCGGAGGGGTCTTATCTTCGAATTGAATTTTACCCTCTGTGTAGGTACTGAAATTATTCAGTGATAATAATTGGCGTTTTGGCGGCCTCATAGTCCGTTGAGCACCCGCTAATACTCCACAACGAAGGCAGAGAGGCGCACAGGAAGAATTACCAGCAGTCTTTATCTGTACAGACGCCCGCGCGTGTTGACAGAGTATCAACTTACCATTGACTAAATACGGCTGGATCACGGAAAGAGTAGCTGTGACTGCGTGCATCTTACAGTTGAAGAGATACGTAGATAGGGTTGAAAAAATAAAATTTAAAATCATTTACTTAAAGTTGATTACTTTGTTTGCTAGGTTTAAGTAATTTAAATCACATAATGTTTGTTTATCGATCAGTCACGGACACTCTCCAGCATTAACTTTGTGGTTTAAAGTCGCGATCGAAACGTATCGAACAACACCACTAAGAAGGTTACGTAAAAGCCAAGAGGACAGTTGAAAGAGGCGTGCGAGGGAAACTGCGCGAATCTAATTCGGGCTTAATCGTACGCTTGGCGCGTTCGGGGTGGACCTTAGGTTCCATTTAGATAACATGGCCGAAAATGAGACAGCAAACAATCTCAATAGAGCCGGTGCAGTTCTTTTCATAAGAGATTTAATGAAACAGAGAAATAAGTCGCAGCCTGCGCAGGAAACACTTTTTCGAATATTTTCGTTGTAAGGTTTCCGACTAAAGCTGTCCATTTTTGTGTTAACTCTAAAGAATTACGTCGCACGGAACACTTAGGCATGGTACGCATGCAAGAGTTATTTCCTGGGATGAACGGGTTAGAGTCGCGAGTAACGTACCATGGTGAAAAAAGCGTTCGTTCGCAACTCCTCCCTATGCCGCAAGGCGAGAGTCACGTTTACGAATGCTGTTTACCTGTTAACTTGTACGTGTCGCATTTCGTTTCGTGTATAGCCTGTAAAGTGCGCATGAAAAGTGAAACATATCTGTCTTGGTGGCCTTGGTCGCCTGTGGATAAAACTAATTTGTCCAACAGCGATGACATCGGTACTTCTACTATCAACTACGGTCGAACTTGTATCAAGCAGTCATCCTGTTTTGAGTGGTCGGTTGCCAATGTCCCGAAATCACACCTATCTTCAGCGGTCACCTCAATTAAGCGGTCGCAGTTACACTGAGTCCAACGGCATTTTTCACCGTCTTTCACTTGTATTCGACAGTCGCTTAAAGCAGAAATACTTGAACTAAACTGAGAATATTCTTTCAAGTAATCTTTAATCCATGTTTCTTTCCAAATCAAAGTCAGTAATATTTTTGAGCGAGGTTCTGTACTTAAAGTTGTCAATTTTTGCATAAATCAGCATTGTTTATCGTTTTTTATAACGCCCCTGATCTGTGGAACCTGTCTTGAGCGTATTAATTCACCATTCCCCGCGGAGTGATCCATAGATAAATGATGAATTACTAATCCCCTGCTAAATGATTCATAGATTAAGGGTATTATGAAAAACGGTAAAAAACGCCATTTTATGCCATTATGGACCACTAAATGCACAAATACTCGCTCAAAAATACTACACCTTTTGCTGTTCATTACGAGAAAATACGCATTCATTTGCGTGAAAAGGCGAACAATTGCGTGCAAAAACAACGATAGAAAACAATTATTTGCGCGTAAATCAGATTCGATATCGATTTTTGCATTTTCATCAGCATTCAATAACAATTTTGGGCTCTTATGCGTCATTCGTCAAACAAAAGAGAAAAATATAGTTTCGTTTGCGCTAACACTCAAGTCATTTACACCATCTGGAGAGTCGTTAGGGACAATCCACAAACAGTATAATGCATAAACCATTCATTTACATCTTTATCACACTGTTTGCAATTCAATAGCATTCTTGGACGGCATTAGTATGAGTAAGACAATCATTAATGCAGCTGTACAAACAATTCAGTGTTTTTTTAATTCAATATGCAAGTAGCGATTTTCAATTGAACACCGATTTTGCCAGAACTTACAATCAGTAAATTTCGTCCACTTCGTTCGCTTTGTAAAGGTATTCTGACAGCAGGGAAAATGCCACGAAGAAGCCGAATATCACTCGAACACAGAGAGAGAATCGTGAGAGGATTTGAGAACAAGGAGGAAGATTATCCTATGGTCGCGGACACGCTCGGAGTGAACCGATCAACGGCAAGAGGCATTGTGGCGCGCTACATCAGAGAGGGCAGGATCTAGGAAAGACCACGAGGAGGTAGAAACAACGTGCGCGTGGACGAAGAGATGAGAGATTGCCTGGAAGAAACCATAGACGAAAACTATTTACTCACACTTGCTCGGGTAAACAGTGAACTGAGGAGGCGGCTACCACTAAAACTCCAGATCCATGACCGCACCGTGGCAAGGACATTAGAAGGAATGCTCTTCCGAGTGAAACTTGCAAGGCCCCTCCCTGCGGAAAGAAACAGACCTGATGTGATGAACAAGCGGGTGGATTACGCCACTTGGTTTATGAACCATGCCGTAGTGCGCCACTGCGTGTTTGTCGACGAATGCGTCTACAGCATCTGGACGGCCAGAAGCCACGGTAGAGCGCGGCTGGGAGAGAGGGCGTACCGTCAAGTGTGTGGCCAGCGAGGACGAAATTTGACCGTAACAATGGCAATTTCGCCAATCAATGGACATGTGTTTTCCTCAGCAGCTGTTGGCGGAATGAATGCTGCGCGTTTCGAGAACTTCCTGGTACAGGCGAGGACAAATCTAGATCCCGACAAGGAGGTGATCTTTGTCAGGGTATGACGGGGCACCGTCATAAAATGCTTCCTCCCTACAGTCCTTTCCTAAACATCGTGGAGCAGGCAATAAGCTGTCTGAAAGTGGCGATCAGGACTGACATCTCGCGTCCGGAAATTCAAAGAGGCATGGATAACAGGGATGAGGCCAGAGCCAGAGGAATCCCACTGGGGGAGTTTCGAACACAACAACTGCTTGATTCCTAAACTTGAAGGGTAAACTGAAATTCAAAACAAAATCAATCGGAATTCGATGTTTGAATCATGAAAAAAAAAAAACGCTTAATTGTATGTACAAATGCGCATAAATGGTTGTCTCATTCCTACTCATGCTGTCCAGGAATGCTATTGAATTGCAAACAGTGCGATAAAAATGTTAATGAATGGTTTAGGCACTATATTGTTTGTGTATTGTCTCTATTGACTTTCAAGATGGTGCAAATGATTTGAATGTTTGTGCAAATGAAGTGTATTTTTCTCCTTTGTTTGACGAATGACGCATAAGAAAGCCCAAAATTGTTATTGAATGCTGATCAAAATGCAAAAATCGTTATTGAATCTGACTTACCTGCAAATGATGGTTGTTTTGTCTCTTATGACTGTATTTTCACGCAATCGTTCGCCCATTAACGAAAATGAATGCTTATTTTCTCGTAATGAGCAGCAAAAGGTGTACTAACATCGATTTCGGGAGATAAAATTGTGCTTGAAAGGTTATTCTTTGTCTTGTTTGAGTGACCGCAATACAGACGGAGGACAATACTAACAGGCCATTTGGACTCGGTTAAAGGTCATCACGACCAAATGACTACAAAGAATGAGTGAAGCAGCGAGAGTACCTGACTCCGTTATCCTTGTCCTTGTCATGTCTCCCGTAAACTTATTCTTCGGCTATTTTATTTGCTTTAGATTCCTAAACTATACCTTGGACTTATGGGGCATAAATCTGTGAATCCTACAGAGAGCAAGATTAACTTTATTTAACTCAAAGAACGTCTAAAAATCAGCGGGACGCAAACAAACAGATTGTGAATTTTGTTATGGTCGTCTAGGGAACCATCAACAAAAGTCTCCGCACAAAGGTTAAACAGATGTTTTTGTAAATTTTTAATGGATCGTCATACTTCCTTGTTTTTAGGAAAACACCACAAAATAAACAAACTAATCATCCTGTAATTTCCATTTACTTAGTTACCTGCTGAGAGAATAGGCGTAAGTATATAACACTCTCAGTCTCGACAAGCGCTGTTCCAAGCAGTTAACTGGCGTCCTTTTTTAATCACATTATTGTATTGAAGCTATAGCGTCTCGGGCAGCGGCTCAAGCTTGGTACACAGCTTGTGCTAGTGAGTTTTGTGCGGAAGCCTGAGAGCGGTGAACTTTCAAAATTTGGCCTTGCGGTTAATCTTCCATTATCTACTTTTAGATGATGCACTTGCTGAGTCACGTCCGACTCTCATTCTGCTACAAGCGAATGTATGGCAAACAAGTTGACTATACACTACACACATTCAGAAATCAAACTTACATATCTTTCAACTGCATGAAATATTAACGCTCGCTTTACATTCGACTGACTGGGCTTTTTTACGAAGAGATCCGAGGCCTTAAAGTTTTCTTGGAATAAGTTATCCGTGATGCTGTGACCTACACCGATCATGCCAAACGAAAGACCGTTACTGCAATGTATATGCTCTACGCCTTGAAACGCCAAGGCCGTACCCTTTACGACTTTGGCGGCTAAAGAATAACAAAGAACTCAAAGAACTGATTAACGGCTCTTTTAGGAGTCACCGATTCTTGCAAAAAAGTCGTGATAAGCAACAATGATAGTGAAAATGAGCTCTACATACTTGCCGAAAGTTGTATGTCGTTTAAAATCACCGACAGACATACTAAACTCCTTTCTGAAACTACGCTGACCTTTGCCTTGGAGATCACTAATTGTGACCGACCCAACTAACGACTGTTAGACTTGGTAAGCTCCAAGATTATCATTTAATTCCCCACCACCAGGAAAGCTGGTAACGAGGTGGTTGTTAGAGGCAATCTGGATTTTTTTTCTGCTCGCCATCTAAGTACAAAGTAACTGCACCAGTCAGACCTGACCAGGTGACGGACAGAAAATGCCACTGATTTAGCCGATTGTGAGTCTTCTGCGTTTTGCATTCTACCAACCTCGAATTTTACAGTTCTAGAGGGGTGAGTGAAACAATGAACGTTTGAGAAAATAGGCTCAACCCATGAACTTAAATTATCCCTATATTTCATACTGTTTGTCAGAGTACCTTCCATGTAGTCCTGTGTGTTGAGGATCTTTAATAAAAATGTCCATTGCAAATCCACTCTGCTGAATTTCGAAAACGAAATTCATAGAAAAGGATAAACTTTGACTGTAAGAGAATGAAAATTTGTTAGTATTGGGTGTTGCATATTCCATTTTTGCCCAAACTGACACTGTAAACGCTGATGTTTCGGGCATGTTGTCATCGAGTCCAAAATGCAAAGGGTTTGTTCCGATCCCGTTGATTTCAAATGTCTCTGAAAAATTGCAAGAAAAGAGAAAGTCAAATAAGAAAAGATATACGCATGAAGTTTATGAAGAGATTCAGTGTATCATGGGATTAAGGATCGTAAACGTCAGTGCTTCCACGTTACTGTTCTTTGATCTGATTGCTCTATGACGAGTATTGCGTATAAATCTTCTCAAATTTAAGAGGTTGAAGGGATAGCCTCAGAGTTAGGGTGTACAAGGAATCATTACAAATTGTCGTTTCGACCGTCGCCCCTGAGCTCAAGATTCAGTCAGATTTGGGAGATAATATGAAGTGAATATCATTCATTTTTCGGTGAAATGATAACATACCGTATTTACTGTAGCCATAGCTATATGGGAACTTGTGTTTTTATGGCCGGAAACTTCATGTGTCGTAACTTACCTTTGCAGACATCTTTT
Source organism: Stylophora pistillata (assembly GCF_964205215.1). Lineage (NCBI taxonomy): Eukaryota > Metazoa > Cnidaria > Anthozoa > Scleractinia > Pocilloporidae > Stylophora > Stylophora pistillata. The sequence continues at coordinate 33,443,730 of NC_142519.1, read as the reverse complement.
GAAGTTAAGAAAGTATTTTCAGGGCAATGGTGCAAACACTCTCCATTTGCGGCAATGTCCTTAGCATATCTGCAGGCGTTACAGTCAGAGTTTGTTGGGCCACTACATCCTAGTGAAAGGTATAAAACGTCTCTCTCGGCAACTGATAGTCACACGTTTGAAACACTTTCTTAACCATTAGTATAACCATTTCGTGACGCTTTTTTGTTTTACGAATTTACTTTAAATTGCGAGGTCTAGGTGACGCAAACAACAAGTTTCACAGACATTAGATCATGCCAAAATATAGACTTAACTGGAATGGAATCATTACGACCTGTTCATGTAGATCATAAAATTTCTTTAAATACTCGCGAAAACTTCACTGATTTACTTCTCTCTGGAAAAACTTTTTCCTCGAAGTTCGAACGAGTTCTTATGATTCACGCACAATACTGATAAAAAAAATTGAAGTATAATTCTCTCACCTGCTAATGGATCACAAGTTAAATCACATTCTTGAGTACACAAACTTGTCGGATTATCCTCCCATGTGACCCCTCTGCACATTGTTCTGGTTAACTTTCTTGACAATAAATGAGCGTCCATTATCTTTACCGGAGCTTTCTCGAAAAAAAAAAAGCGTAAAAGCGAACATTCAATGGCTTAGAATCTCCCTTTTCACTGTCTGTGTAAGCAAGAAATACATCCCCCTCATCTGAGCTTCCCTGACTTTTCCCGTACTCGATAAGAACGCCTTTATTTCACTCTGTAACGCAGACGAAGAACGACTGGTGAATGGAAGCCTCCCCAAGGCCAACAGCATTTTCATCTTCAGTATTCTCCACCGACCCCTCTCCCTGAAAGAAAAGTTTACTCGTTAAAATATGGGCCATTATTCGCATTATCTTTATTATAAGTGTACATTCGATTGCAAAACGTTGATCTTACAAAGCATCAGCAACGATGAAACCCAAAGGCTTTATGGATACACATGTACTTGATAACCACAACTGGTAGCACATGGTAAATAATATTTCATCCTCACCTGACTAAAGGATTTATGAATGATAAAATGGTAAAGCACTGGTTATGTATCTATCCGAACATTTCCCATGAAGCCGTCATCGTTCACGGAGCATGCTCTTTAGATAGATAGATAGATAGATAGATAGTTTATTATCAAAAACCTTGCAGCCACAGGCTGAATTACGTTTGATTTACAATAAAATATATACTACAAAAAATACATGGCTAAGAAGAACTAATTAAAAAGACAAAAATATATAATTAAGAGAAAAACAATATTACATCATTGCTTTATGGACATAGTGATGGATAAAACTATTTCGAGTACGAATGGTGTGGAGGCGCCGTGTAGTAAAAGAGTGCTGACTCCTTAAATTGACTTCGCACTCATTCTTGGGAGGTAGTAAGCTATAGAGCTTGTGCGAGGGATTAGACAGGATGGAATTAAAAAGCTTAACACGTAATTGTGTTGAGACCGAGTTTAAATTAGACCCATTGGTTTGAACTAAAATGATGTGAGAATTTTTAAAGCATCCCAGATCGTCTTCTTGGATGCTTTTGTTCATCCACTCCCCGTTTTCTGTAGTGCACTGAGCAAAGTTTAGGGCGTGATTCTGTAAGGAAAAGTATGGTCCTAAGACCATATGATTCTTATCTCCGCTATTAAAAGTATTTTTCTTATGACACTGGTTGCTTTTAAAAGGTAAGTCTGCCCTTTGGAATATCAGACACGATCAGAGGCAAAATCCCATCTATGCCTTTCAATATCAGACATGAACATCATACACGGTGTTTGGAGTATACTTCTCCTTCAAGTGTTTAATGATATTGTATTTATACCTTGTAAATGTCTACCCTGTCGTCGGCTATTCTCACAGAGTACCACGACTGCCGTTTTCCTGGGGACACAGCGAACATTACGTATATTGTTCCCGCTGTAATCGCAGTGAAATGCAAACATTTCCCTCCTGTAGGGTCAAACCGCAACGCATTTGAAAACAATACTTTACAAGTTTGAATATCAGGAGCAGGAGGCAGACTAGGAGCGGGACTTGGAAGAGAAACTTCCGGTAACTTGGAGCGACGCTCTAGTTTCTTTTTTAAATGAAACTTTATTTGACCAACGATAGAACCTATCATGTTTGCATTTAGAGCTGGGAAGATTTTCTTGGATTCTTCAAAGTCTTCTTTCGTAAGAGTAAGTCTACCTGTCTTCTTCGAAACTTAGCACAAGGCCCAAAACGGAAATCTTTTTGTTTTTTGGGTTTCCGCTACCACCGTTACCAAAACCATTATAGAGATGAAAAACCTTCCTTTTACTCTCAGTAAACCAACGATTCTCAAAGAATCTGATGCGACGTTCCATGTTTTTAGAAATTATAACACGTCCATGTTGGGGCTCCTTCAAATCTTTCTGCATATCGATTTTAACCTTAAATCTTGATTTGGCTTTGTTCAATTCCTCCCACTTAGGAACATCTTTAATGGAGAATAAATCATTTTGCTTGTTGTTATTGGCATCAATCACTGCCTCTTCATCATCCCCTGATCCTTCTTCGGCTTCTGGACACCGAAGATCGAAATCCGAAATGGAAATAGATCCTTGAAAGACATTAAGTCTCGTGTAAGTAAGGGTAACGTATGAAAGGTCAAGTAAGTTGGATTCCAGAATGTTTTTGAAACGCATCCGAAATTCCTAAAGGACTCAGCGTTGCAAAAAAGAACTGTAAAAACCATTGCTGACTGTCTAACTATTTCGTTGTGGTGCTTTGCATGAAATTTACCCCATTGTTCTCAACTTTATCTCATTTGATGATTGCACAAGTTAGTACTGAGTATATCGCAACGGTAATTTAGGATACTCATCATGAAAACGCGAAAATGTCATTTTAATCGTGCCTCAAGATGTAAATGGTTTAGGACTCAGTATTGTTATTAATTAATGTTTGAGCTTCTAGTCAAAATTGTTTTGTTTATTGGATATGACCTGTGAAGCTGCGAAATTTATGGGAATCTTAGGACGTAAACATGTCCGCTCTACCAAAAAAACCGTAACATAGTCGCAGTATCGTACTACTTAAATTTCCGTTGAAAATCAGATGCACAGAGAAAAGCCCCTACCTCTTCCATATAAACTTCAATGGCTCTGCTCAGACTCGATCTCCTTCTCTTTATTGCATCTTCTAGTCCACCCCGGCTCAGTATCAAAGGGGCAATAAACTTTCTCGATTGTATCTGCGCCTACTCTCCGTTCATAATACTTGACTTCTCCATTTTCATTTATTTCGGTTTTCAGTGCCGTGACAAACCCTTCACAACCCCAATTAACTGGTTCTTCTGGAAACAAGTCCGTCCCACGAACGTTCACGAGGTCAGTTATGGGACTCATACGAAATTGAAATAGCTTGGGGTAGGAGGGGACACTTAAAAGCCAATGCTTGAATTCATTTTTAAAAGTTGGGAAGTAAACATCTGATAAAATTGAGGCAATCTCGTGGCTTCCTCCTTGAGCCACCACTGATGTGGACGTTGTTTCAACAGCCTTATTGGTTGTGGTACCCCCTTCGGTGGAAGAACGAACTCCGAAGCTGGAGAAAAGACTTTTGTACTCAGCTTCCACCATTTTTGCAAAGTGTGTCTTCGACTGTGCAGTCTATTTATCCATGGTTTTCCGAATTTCGAGCTGCCCTCCAAATTTTGTTGACTTTATATAGTGTGTTCCCTACCTTTCAATGAAATCCTCTGAAATAAAAGGCATTTTGAACGAGAGATTAGAAACGGACGACTGATGAATTATGGAACTAGGACATATACAATGTGAAGCAGACACAGCCTGGACAATGGTGTGGGAACTGGCATGAATTATGATGAATTTCTGGGACGACTTACTCCTAATTCTTATTACCGGATTGCAAATTCAAAAACATAAGACATTAATTTTGGGGGAAATTTGATTATCGTCAACGTACACAAGACAAATGCTTCCGCAGTAAGTTGTATCGAGTCAACAAGCCTCATTTAAAGTTGGGCTTAATAAAAAAAAATGCAAACCTACGGAAAAAGCGGACGACGATGCATTACGAGGTAGGCCAGCTTGGGCTCCTGTTGGTGAGAGAGACACTTTGCCATGGCATAGTACATAGCTGATAACTTATCATACTTACGATACTTTATTGGAGATCCTGGAGAATAATATGACAGCGGCAACTCCATAAACTCTCTTAAAAAAATTAAGACTAAGGTCGCCTGGCTTGACTTCGTCCATGAAGATCTCGTACCTCAGTGGAAATAATACAACGGTTAAAGTCTCAATATATTTCCGAAGTAAGTATGGAATAAAATAGGCTCGGTGGTTATCTGAGAAAGCTGGGTTCCAATTCTCTTCTCAAATTGCCTTTCAAAGTAAATAAATATATAACCCCTTAGTGGGTTTAATTGCCCTAAATACAATGGATTTCAGATTTTGGATTAGCCCTACTTTTAACCCGGTGGGGTTCATAAATCTTTCAACACTGATCTGAGTTTTTGTTTGGTAGCTACGTAGCCATCAATAAGTTTTTCACGAGGGTGGGAGAGTTTAACATCCCCCCTCTCAATTATATCTATAAAACGTTTATTTACTTGTACCTCTCAATGTTTACATCAAGTAACGCCAGAAAGCTGTTTTTAGTTTCAGCGGTAGAGCTGCCCCAGGCCTCCCTCGCGCCAGCATAAAAACCAAACACGGAACCAGATACGCCGGCCTCCTCTTGAAGAAAAGAAGTGTATTCCTCTCTACCTTGAAAAGTGTACATTGAAGCTGATGTGTCGTAAATTTCCTGAACGTTCATGGTATCAGGTACGTCAAAACCATCATAACTATAGGACGAGGCTCAGTTCAGGTTCTTAGAATGCAGTTTACTCAGTTAATTTTGCAATTTATAATTAGTTTTATCTAAAAAGGCTGTCTTAACAGCAATGTTAAAAAGTAAAGGCTCCAAAATATTACAGTTTGTTTATCGAGAAGTATTATAACTTGGAACTTGAGGCCCTCTAATGAAAACGTAAGCTCACCTTGCTTTGTTCTTACAATATCTTTGCAGATGCTCATCTTTCTTGATTCAGGGCTGTATTTTCCTCGTCCATCAAACCCCACACCCAGGAATGAAGGTCCATCAATTTGGTCCTGAGGCGAGAAGTGGTATCGTCTATATAATTATTTATTAAAATACATTGATTTTTTTAAATAAAGTTTTTAATTAGCAAAGCATTAAACACACAAAACTAAGAATCCTTGTTAACATGATTGGTTCGACAAGGTCGAAGGCTTGACTCCTATTCGGAGCAGGGTTCTTTTCCTAAATGTTTCCGACCGATCTCTGTTTACAAAACCACGATAAAAAAGAAAGGTCACCGTGCTTTTTTAAGAGATACGATGGGCCAAACTTACGTACCCCTTTAATGCCTGTGCTGTAACTAATCACGAGCGTCATTTCATCGGTTCACAGTAAATTGGCAGTAGCTGGAGGTCAAAGTTTTTTAAAGTGAAACTTGAAAAAATATTTGATAAGTAGAAAGACGGTCTCGAGCGTTGGAACAATATAATGCAATTTATGTGGAAAACCCTCGCAGTTTTACACGACAACGACTCAAAAAGTTCCTCGAGTCGTTGCTTCAGGTTATAATTCGCATCCTTGAACAACAAGCTTCGTGTACACTTTTAGCTATTTCTTTCCCTCCCGATGATTTTTTTAATTTCTCCAATTAAAGGAGATAATTTTTACACCAAAATTATGCAACCGAAAAATACAGGTCAGCGTGCTCATTCAACAACAAAAGACCACCGTTTGTGTGCTTCATTATAGTTTCAGACCCAGCGTAGATATGTAATTACATTGGCTACTGAAGTTAATGGAACCCAACATCTTTTCAGATGCGACTCACCAAACATATGGACGACACGGCTTTTAAGTTATAACAAGGATCTGACGTTTTGTAATCTCTTCCGTAACAACCGTTCATCATTACACTTCCAATGCCTGCTGGGTACACATACGGAACATCAGGAGCCTCTCAGTCGGCTTTGAGAGCTATCTTCATCAATAATTGCCGATTGGAAGTGATATCCGGGAGGAACATACAGGTTGTCAGTTGCTCAGGATTTATCTGGCACTATGTCTAACTTGATCTGTGAAAAAAGGATGAGGGAAAAGGGAACCTGAATTATAGACAGTATATGTCAATATTTAGTTAAAGATACAAGGACACATCTTTAGGTGTTCATATAAGGTGACTTGTACAGGAATTTTGATTGGTGTTTCGTTATGACTTCTTGGAGGACAGACGCATAGATGATATCACCATTAGCAAAATCTTGCTTCTTCATAACAAATAGATCAAGTTCTATGTTGCCTTGCATCTGTTCAGTGATTATTGAGACATAAAAATGTGTTAAGAACATCAGTGGCACACTCGGTTACGTCTCGCGTGCTACTTTTTAGTTCTTACGACATTATGACGTCACTGTGATCTTTATTGCAGATTAGCACAGCGAACTTCACTTTAAGTATGCTAATAAAGAAATGCGAAGACTGGTATTTCGAGCATTTACCTAAAGTAGTTGTTGTTTTGAAGCTCGTGTTTGAGAACATGTGAAAGACGCGCACGTACCTCTTTCTTCAAAAAATTTTCTGCTTTTTCCTGAGCTTCATCAATAATTTTGAGCTGTTTGTCCACCAGTTTTCCAGCAACCTCGATTCCTTTTTCAATAACTGCCTCTTGTACCTTTGGGTTCTTCATAAGAAGCATAGCTGCAGCTGGTATTGCGTGTTTTTCAGGTTCCTCTTTAGTACTCTCTTCACTCTGGTCTCCTGTATGTTTTTAAGACATAAATTATGATGTGTATGATTGCGTTAACAAAATTTTTTCAGTCAGAGGTCGGGTTTGATAAAGATCTTCTGTGTGAAGAATCAAATGTTAGATCAGGAACTGCCCTAAACTACATCTTAATGCGCGAGTTCTCTTAACAATCACATTTGAATCTTCATTCAATTTTTATTTAAGAGAAGGACCACGACAAATTAAGGACAGTCAGAGAGGCGGTCATCGGGAATCCACTTACGATGAGGAGGGTTATCTGATGTTTCATTTGTGTTTTATTTTCAAACAAATGCATTCATTGTTCTCGGTACTGATGGAACAGAGAAGCGAGCCCCAGGAAGGCTAACAATTTATACATTGCACTTTAAGCTTATATATCAAAACGTCACGGTATCGAAAAAATGATGTCTCGATATTCATGTTCTAAAACAAAATTGGCAAGGTAACAGCACAAATGGTACCAAGTCTTCCTCGTTAGATACTTTCACTCTCTAAGGACTACTCTGTATTCTCGTATTGTAATGAGCGACAACAAAATTATCCTCTTTGTCACTTGGCACAGAATCCTTACACTCATTGTCTGATATCGTTATTTCATGTTTTGCCTGGAGATGTGTGTGTCAGTTTCTACATCTTTTTGTTAGAAGAATGAGCGATGATATTTCGGATTTTATCGTTCTTCTTTCCTTTTGGTGCAAGTTTAACGTGAATCAAATAGTTTCTTACTCTTTTCTTTTAACAGCTAGGTTTCACTTGAGCGACACAGTGTCACAGCTATATACCTCTGACGGTGTTTTTCGTCTCTGTTTAAGATTTTCCAATCTGTCAAGTACACGAAGATTCTTTGACCTATCAAGTGTGGTTAGATAAAGCAGTTGATCCTTGACTGATTCTTTTTGTACTTTTTTTTATAAAACGATCAAATTGATTCTTCAACATATTTTGATGATATGTTGAGGCTGTCAGTCATCAAGAGAGAGTGAATCATCTCATTCATTCCTGCAAGACTCAAACGCATTTTTGTAGTGATAGTTTGGAAATTTGTTTGCATCTGGAACTGGCCGGGGGATGCGAATGATCGGGGGTTCAATCCATAACTTGTCTCTTCTTGTGGCTTGCCCTTTGCAGGATGTCTTAGAGCACTCCCTTTTTAGAAATTCCTCGGAAAGGGTCCTAAAGCTTTGTTTTGCTATCTGTTCGATCTTACCGGCCCATCCCGTGCATACATTATAAGTGGTGCTACCACCCACTTTTCAGTGGCAATCGAATAAATCACTTCAAACATTTTTGGCAAGAATAAGTAAAAAGTAGGAGGTGTTTATTCTTTCAGTTTATCTACTATCCCGGTGTAAAATGACTGATGAGAGCAGGTGGCTAAAACTGAACATTTACCTTTCGTCTCAGGACAAGAGTTAAGAGATGACGATTCAGAAGTGGTACCTTTTATCCTGAATCGTTAATACCATGAAGGCCTCCTACAGAAATAGGCAAACCTTTACCAAGCTAATAATTGAATTCTCGAAAATTCTCAACTGAATTGCCTTTGCGAATCAAACCTTACCTTCCTCGCCACTGGGTTTATCTTCACTGCCAATACGTTTTGACACTGGTTCATCTGCGTTGTCATTTAGTTCCGTGAATGAGAAATCAACTGTACTTTCTTGTTCAAGATGGACTCTTGATGCTTCACCCGCGCTATCAGCTTCTTGCTTTATACTTTCACATCGGGTGCAACCTCAAAACGAACAGACCATGACATGAGTAATTTCGCGATGGTCTTCAGTGTGGACATGTTTGGATCACTGTATCACACTTCAATACTACATTACTGAATATAGGGTGAAATTTTGGACTAAGAGGTTTCCTCAGCATTATGGAGGATATGCTGAGCAGGTGTCTCTTAAAGGGCGTTTTAGTGATATCCTATTTATGGGTCATATGTTGAGGACGTGTTTTTTAGAGGACGTGTTAGTGATATCCTTTTTCGTTGCGAATTTATTAGTTTTCAAACTTTTTGAAATATATCATGAGATGCGAAACAAAACACTGAATAGGAATGGTGGGTACATTTAACTGGATTTAATGGTGAGGCTACAAAATTTTACAGTGGTCTAATAGATGCAAATGTTTCCACAACGCAATAAAAGAATGGACGAGATTACTCTCCTTGTCTTAACTGGTCTTCTTTTTCGTAGAATAATATGCATGTTGTCCTAGTTTCAAAAACATTTGCTTGTACCTCCTGTCCGTATCCAGTGAATTGCCTGTATGTGCACGTTATCTCACAGCATTCTCACCAAAAGTATCCGCTCTAATCGTCGAGTTCTTTCACATACCTTGAAATATTACGAATACTGTTAAAACTATAGCGATTTTCCTATGCTTCAACATTTATCCAGACTTATATGGGATAAACTTCTGTTACGCTGAAAAAAAAAAACTGAACAAGTGAAAATGGCTTTCTTGAAACGTCTTGAAGTACATCAAAGAGAAGCATGCTATCTTTGCCTCCGTTAACAACAACGATCTTTTCTAAATATTCATAACCTTAAATATCTTTTCTTCGTTATCCTGTTTACTTGATTAATCGTGATAATATAGATAATGTAGGTTTTCGTCAATTTTACAATGACATTTTGGCTATATTAAAGCCGAGACTAAAATATTGTCAAAAGTAACATTTAGAAGAACTATCGATATCGCATTAACAATTTCACTTATCGATATTGCATTAACAATTTCACTTATCAATACAGAAACCGTTGGATTAATGTATATATATATATATATAATATGTGGTAGTCGGAAAAAAACAACTAAATATGCATCCCTACAGATGTAGTTGTTTTTTTCCGACTACCACATATTATACCTGCTCTACTATTTGTATCGAGCACTGTTTCACGGACACCAAGTTTAATCCCTCTAAATATAAATATACATTATGGTGGGAACATTTATATATATTTATATATCAGTGGGAACATTTATATATATATATATATATATATATAAATATATATGCTCGCTGGTTTACTCTAGTTTGAGCACTCTGGCATGGCTTAGACGATACCACAAAGGTTGGGTCGTTTGGAGTGACCGTCTCGGTTCTCCCCCATCCTAGCATTAGCACTGCACTGATGAGGCCCAGAAGGCCGAAACAGTACTGTCTGCAGTTAGTTATATATATATATATATATTTAGTATAATTTCAGAGCTGAGCAAAGAGTTTCCAGCAATCTGATTGGTCGAGCGGTTCCTTATATGACGCTATATAAACCGCTCCGCGCGGTTTATATAAAATGTTCAACTAAAATGTTAATAAATGTTACTAAGATGTTATGATTTTAGAGATTTCTCTATTGTTCAGCTCTGAAATTATACTAAAACAATTATTCGCCTCAGGTTCGGTGACTGATATTGTCGAATACAAATGAATAAAGGCTGATAGTTTCTAAAGAAACTGTTTGGGGCTGCGTCGGTGGGGGTAACGAAATAATTTGAATATATCAACAAAGTTGAAATGGTAAATTGGCCACCGTTACGATTATAAAAGCTGACGTTTCGAGCGTTAGCCCTTCGTCGGAGCGTTAGCACTTCGCTTCGACGAACGGCTAACGCTCGAAACGTCAGCTTTTAGAATCGTAACGGTGGCCAATTTACCATTTCAACTTTGTTGATATATTCAAATTATTATCCACATACAGTTTGGAAGCTTGTTAATTTAAGAACAGCAAACTAAATAATCAGGAATACATCTGTTTGGTGACTTTCAGAGGAATGAATATCGCAGATGGGTGGGAAAGTTGTAAGAAATTCTAACCTCAGCCTGTATCCGTTTGAAACTTCTCCTTGCCTCTTACTTAACTCGCGAACTGATTTAGCTCTATTGTGAGTGAAAATTGTATAAAGCCTTTCCGATAACTCCAGGGGTGAACAGGTTCCATATTTCAAGCCTGGGTGGACCCACCTCACAGCATCTAAGGGGTGTAGACGTTACTCATGGTACTATTCTGGTCCTGAGATCTAATAAACTACGTAACGCAGGTATCAATTAAAAAAACTGATTTTTTTTTACTTATTTGAAACTTTGACAGCAAAACACTGAATGTTGACCTGCCTTTAAAATCTGTATCGAAGTCTAATGTATTTAGGAAAATGAACAAACATGACGTGCCGAGTGCACACATAAAAAAGTCATGACTGCCATATAGGTCAAATAAGACCTGGTAAATGCCACAAAACTTAAACTGAAACTTAATAAGGGAGGCAAAGTTTCAGGAAACTAAAATATTAAAAGCACGTGAAGCCTATGCAGGACATTTCTTTCATCATTTTAGTAGCGATTTGGAGGACAATGTTTATAAAATTTTCCATTACATCAAACTTACTTGGAAGATTTTATTTTTTATTTCTTGGTTTTGCCTCAAAGACTAATAAACCTTAAAAACGATCTGACACACACAATAGTTTTGACTAGCCAGTGAAAGGTGGAAAAGGTGCATGGGTGTATGATTATTCAAACACACAAGATTATTCCTAGCTAGATTTTTCCATTCAAAGCAAGATAATTTATTCGAAACCTTCCCAAAATCTCCTTTTAAATCAGTAAGTCATAATAAATGTGCTTTAAAAAAAGATAAGAAGTAAGATCAGTGGGAACATAGGATCAGTGGGAAGAAAGGATCAGAGGACACATAGGATCAGTGGGAACAAAGGATCAGTGTGAATATAGAATCAGTGGGAACATAGGATAAGTAGGAACAAAGGATCAGTGGGAATGAATGGTCAATAAGAGCGTAGAATCAGTGGGAATATTTGAGCTGTAGAAAAATTGGATAAGTGGGAACATCGGATAAGTGGGAGCAAAGGATCAGTAGGAACATAAGTTCAGTGGTTACGTAGGATCAGTGGGAACATAGAATCAATGGGAACATAGGACCAGTGGGAACATAAGGTCTATGGGAACATGGGATCAGTGGGAATATAGGATCAGTGAGAACATAGGATCAATTGGAACATAGGACCAGTGGGAACATAGGACCAGCGGGAACATAGGACCGGTGGGAACATAGGATCAGTAGGAACATGGGATCAGTGGGAACATAGGATCAGTGGGAACATAGGATGAATAGGAACATAGGATCATAGGATCAGTGACAACATAGGATCAGTTGGTTTACAGGATCAGTGGGAACATAGGATCAGTGGGAACACAGGATCAATGGGAACATAGGATCAGTGACAACATAGGATCATTAGGTACGTAGGATCAATGGGAACTTAGGATCAGTGGGAAAGTAGGATCAGTTTGGCCCATTGGTGATAAAAGCACGAGGTTCTGTAACAAACATGTCTAGTGAAGGTAGTACATAACATGGTGTCAGAATATAAAAGTTAAAACTACGCCTCTGGGAAAGCCACCGAACTTCGAAAAGGAATCGAAATTGCCAACATAGCAACGGCGAAGAAAATGGAAGGAAATTCATTAGCTGGCAATACTCCAAAGATGGATTGGGCGAGCGGTGAATTACGAAATGCCTGGAGGGCCTTCAAGAAACACCGCGAGTTCACTTTGATGGTCCTCTTAAGCGGAAAAGTGAAGAGGGGAAGTGAAATTAACTTATGTTATGGTTTGGTGACAAAGTTCGTGAAATATTCAGTACGTGGGGAGTAGGAGCCGAAGAAGCGAAGAAACTATATAAAATTTGCATATTTTATATAGATATTTTAAAGACATATTAAATTAGTCTTGTATTACCCATTTTTTTTTCCTTTGGACTTTCACCTAGTTGGAGCTTGCTCTGTTGTGATTGTTCCTCACTGAGCTTTTTGCTTTTCGCTTTCGTTTTACTATTGAGCTTATTTATCCTTCTTATTATTTTTCTTTCTTTTAACTCAGTGGAAGTTTGAAAAAATAAAAATGAAAAAAAAAAATCGACACGTATTACACAAAATACGAAGAATATGTAGAGCCCAAATCAAACAGAGTATATCTCTAAGTACAAGTTCCACCGAAAAAAGGTTCAGAAGAGGGTGAGTTATTTGAGCAATTTCTCACAGATTTAAAGTTATTTGTAAAGGACTGAAATGGTTCGAGACAGAGTCGTCACTGGATGCAATGTTACCAAAGAACCCAACGTAAATCGGGCAAAAAGGGAAAAATAAAAGTGCAGATACGAACGTAACAATCATGCACCAAGGAAAACCAAAAGAAAGGGGAAAAGTGTACGAGGACATTCTAACGTAATTATCAATCAACAAGAAAAACTAAAAGTGCAATAAGACCCAACCTAGAAGTAAGGAAAAAGGAAAACAAGTGTGTAAGATAACAAGTGCGCAAGATATTGAAGTAACAATTGAACAACAGGGAAACCTAAAAGTGAATGAGATACTGACTTGACGATCGGGAAACAAGTAATTGTGAGAAGGGGCAAGATACTAAATAGTCTGACAGAAAGGACACCTTCAAGTTTCAAGACACGATCGTAAGAATTGGACACTAAGGAAACCAAACGTGCTCGAGTAACTAATACAACAATCGAAGAAGAAGGAAAACTACAACATTTGACGAAACAATCGGATCCCACGGAAACTAAAAAGGGCACGAAATAGAAATGTAACGATAAGACAACAAGGGAAACTAAGAGAGATGTCTAGATTCAAACGTAACAATCAGACAACATGGAAACTAAGAGTGCGTTAGATACTATGGTAAGAATCGGGCAACAAGGAAAACTTAAAGTGCGCGAGATAATTAGGTAACCATCGGAAAACAAGGAAAACTAAGAATGCACAAAAAGCATGAGTAATACGTATATGAGCACGATCCTTCGCAGTAAAGCACTATTTGAGCAATAGTGAAAATCAGACCTGAAAAAAATTTCAGGCCTGTACGGGATTCGAACCACTGACCTCTGCGATACTAGTGCAGCGCTCTACCAATTGAGCTAACAAGCCAACTGGGAGCAGGCCATCAAATTAATTCGACATAAACCCGTAGATGATAAATCAAACAACAACAAACATATGAAACATATGTGTGAACTGCGGTTATGAGACGTATATGAGCACGATCCTTCGCAGTAAAGCACTATTTGAGCAATAGTGAAAATCAGACCTGAAAAAAATTTCAGGCCTGTACGGGATTCGAACCACTGACCTCTGCGATACTAGTGCAGCGCATGAGTAACTTAACAATCCGGTAACAAGGACGACTAAGAGTGTGAGAGACCTTAACAATCGTTACTTTACTTTACTAACTAACAGTTCACACGCTGGTGGCATACTTTGATAAGAAAAAAACTCCGATTGCTCTCAATGATGTTAAACCTATGACCTTCCGATTAGTACTTTGGCCGCTCTACCACTGAAGTATAAAAGCCTTGTGACAAGCTGGGGCCTTTAACTAAGTCCATGGTGACAAACTTCCTACTCACTTTGAGGATAGGAATGTGGATTTGCGATGCTTATGCACAGTGATGATGATATAAGAAAAGATGGCAAATTTTAAGCCCGCTGATTTGAGCGAAGGAGACTGTTATCGGAGTCAGGGAATGACACAAGCACACCGCGAGGAAGAAATAACCACTTGATGCTCAAAATGAGTTAAAGCTACAACCCTTCGGACGCTCTACCACTGAGCTATGAGAGACTTGCGGCAAGCTGGACTGTTTAACTGGGCCCATTTTAGTAACAAGGAATTGTGATGGTAAGTTTCACTTGATTTCAATCAATCAATCAATCAATCAACTTTATTTAACGAGGGTAACACGGAAAGTGCTTCAACTGAGTAACTAGTGGCTCTCAAACTAAATTTGTAAAACAAAGTTAAATAACAAAATACATTTGGATATGTCAACAAAGTTGAAATGGTGAATTGGTCACCGTAACGATTACAAAAGCTGACGTTTCGAGCGTTAGCCCTTCGTCGGAGCGAATAGAGCAATTGTGGGTTGTGTGCTTTTAAAGGCAGAAAATGAGCTACGTTATTGGTGGGAACATGCAGATCATATCTGCATGGCCGCAAGCAAAGGGTGATATGCAACAAGCTGGTCACCGGTACGATATGGCGTTCCACTGGGAAGTCTCTTTAGTCTTTTACTATTTAACATCTTTATGAACGACGTAAACGAAACTGTGACCGTTTCTTCCCTCCGCCTCTATGCAGACGATACAACCCAATATACGGCGGATCATAGCCCAATTGTTCTTCGACACTTATTAAACCAAGACATGGGAAGACTATCTTCCTGGTTTGTCTCTAACTATTTACAGGTCAACGAGGACAAGATCCAAGCGATGATCCTTGGGAACTCATCCTATCGATATGACCTAGAGTTTGCTGGCACTCCCGTTGACATTAAAGACCACTTAATGATCCTTGGAATATGTTTAGATAACAAATTATCTTTTATAGAACCTATAAATATCATGTTGAAGAAAGTATATTCTAAGATAGGCGCACTTCACCACCTTAAGCGCTTAGTACCGGCAAATACCATACTACTTCTTTACAAGACTTTTGTATTATCACACTTTGAATACTGCAACTCTTTACTTATGGGTATAAGTAAAACACTTAACAAGAAACTGGAAGATGCGAACTACTATGGTCTACGAACTATACTGAATATGGGAAAAAGTACTGATTATAAATCAATCCTTAGGATGGTAGACATGAATACATTAGAACATAGACGTATAGAACAATCTTTGATGATATTTTTTAAATGTTTCAGGGAGAATGGTCCAGACTATATAGACAATTCATTCAAACCTCGAGTTACACTATATGATCTTAGAAGTAGTGGTCTAAACATAGTACAAACTTCATATAATAGCAGATTCCTTCGTGGCTCATATGCGTATTTGGAACCAGTTACCATCTGATGTAAAAAATGCATCTGACGCATCATCCTTCTGGAGACTTTTAACTAAGTTAAATTTTATCGGCTGTCAATAGAGTTGTTGCCTTTGACCTGATTTTATAAATATATATTATTCCTAATTCAATTGGTATTATTATTACTTTAGCTATTACAATTTTAGCTTTTTGTCAAACACTTTTACCATGATCCTCTGGCTTGGGGGATTGGGAGACCACCCTCTATGTATTTTTTTTGACATTAAATAAATTGTCGTATCTTATCTTATAGACCTTACAGTAGAAATGAGTCGGGGTCGGGGTACATTTTTAGTCAAAGTGGGAACTCTTGAACAGTGAAAGGCCCTCCTATATTCAGCTCTTAAAAGACACTGCTACTGGACATGATTTTGGATATGAATTTGTAAAGCACCCTGCAGGATAATTACCCCGGCAACAGCAGGCGTCTGCGGTACATGGGTTTCGATCTGCAACGTGAATGTCGTGTTGGGCACAAAATCTTCTTACGCCTCTCTTTGCGAATCCAGCAACAAGCATATCGCAGTAGGATGCTTTTCCTGACATCTGCAAGTTTTCGAAGAAAACCACCGATACTAAGACTTCGGCCGCTGTTCTCAGTGTTCGGAAATGTCGACCAGTCTCATCCATCAACGCCCCACGGGTGAAAACATTCCGGTGATACGTTTCCCCCATCCCATGTAGATGGGACCAGTGATGGGCACTTGCCAAACCTTCGACCTTACCTTTCCCGATAAAGGGAAATAACGGGTGTTAATATTCGTTTTTTCGTTTAAAAACCACATAAGGGAAATTAATTTAATTTGTTTCTTTGCTTTTTATCTTAGGTTTGAGATAAATGGAACGTTATATTTAAAATCTTAGTAAATTTTGGAGATTTTGACGTTTCTCTTTTGTTGATATGATAGTTTAAGTGGTTTCAACTCACATATCAGTAAATCAATGTGTTTTGGGTAAAATCCGGTTCTCAGGTTGTCTATCTCGCTGCGTTATAATCCCTGAAAATTTAAAAGATGCGGTCTATTTCGATCAACGGTAGGTTTTCAGCCAATCAGAGCGACCATAGTATCCTACTTTTTTGTGGCTACGACCTCCTAAAGGATACCTATATTGCATTTACGCATTGCGCACCTGGAGTGAAGTGCGCAGGTCATAAGTACACGAGGCAAGGACTAAAGTTGCGTTTGCTTAACGTCCTGAGCTATTGATTCTGCTACAATATTTTGGCGACGAGGATGGCCGAGATCACATCAATACCACTGTTCGATCCCTTCGAACAGACCGGCAGTGTTGGTCCCCGCTGGGACAGATGGAAAATACGACTACAATATTACATCGATGCCCGTGGTTACTATTGACAATGGCAAACGAGCTTTGCTACCTCACCTTGGCGGGCCGGCTGTTCAAGACATCTTTGCTACCTTATCGGACACTGGAACCACTTACATGGAGGCACTTACTGCGCTCAACACGTACTTCTCTCCTCATAAGAGCTTACAGTTCGAAAGACACACCTTTCGCCAGGCTCATCAAATGCCAAACGAATCGATTGCCCAATACGTCACACGATTACGCCGACTGGGGGAGCATTGTGATTTTGATAAATACTCGCTCGATGAGACTATTAAGGACCAGTTAATTGAACATTGTCATTCCAACACGCTTCGCCGACGCCTCCTTCGCGAAAAATCTACTGCTTCTCTTGGTTCGTTGTTGGATATTGCTCGCTCCATGGAGTCGGCAAATTTCCAAGCGGCGAACATTGAGAATACCTCGTCTCAGGAACGCTCGGACAACGCTCACCAACTAACAACGCCAACCGTCAGCGAAGAAGACCAAGTGAATTTTACTTCAGAGAAACAGCAACAATGTACACATTGTGGTAACCAGCGTGATCACCAGCCGCGAACTCCCAGATGCCTTGCTTTTCGTAAGACATGTTCTCAGTGCACCATTTTGGACGCATGTGTACGAAAAGAACCAAAACCTCAGGCAACTCAAATGGTGCACAGGCAGCGACACTCAAGGCCCGGTATGTTTTGTAATTCTTCCGATGAAGATGACTGTCATGAGGCATTTCACTTTAACCTTAACCAAGCAAAAGCAGACATCATTGAAGGTACCCCAGTTCAAGTTTGTATTGATTCTGGTGCAACGGCGAACACCATCGACTATGCAACATATGAGGCGATCAGTGCCGCTAAAACAGTGCCCTTAAAACCAACCAATGTGAAACTTCTCCCATATGGATAAGACAACCCTACCCGATCCCCCTTGCTGGATTGTTTTTTGGACTGATCAGTAGTCCGTCCGGGCAGATGGACCTAGCAAGGTTCCTGGCACTCAAAGCAAGAAATGCTGGCTGTCTCCTGAGTCGTGAAACCTCAACCCGGCTAGGAATGTTGCATATCGCGGCCTTCACAACTACGGAACATTCCCTTTGCCACGCTGAATACCAGTACCTATTACAGAAGTTCCCAGCAGTGTTCAGTGGCAAAATCGGGAAACTAAAAGCTTACCAACTTGAGCTCAACATCGACCCAACTGTACGACCGGTGGTACAACATTCCCGTCCTACACCCTTACATTACCGAGCCAAGGTGGAAGCCAAGCTAAAACAGCTTGAAGATCAAGATATCATCGAACAGGTTACGGGCCCGACGCCATGGGTCTCCCCACTTGTCATTGTCGACAAGCCGAATAGTGACATACGGCTGTGTGTAAACATGTGCAAGCCCAACGAAGCTCTCCGCCGTACACACCACCCATACCCCACAGCCGAAGAAATTCTCCAAGATCTAAACGGCTCCAAGTACTTTTCCAAAATTGATCTTAAGGAGTGCTATCACCAAATTGAACTTGGTGAATCATCTCGTCACTTGACAACATTCAAAACACACGTTGGCCTCCGCCGTTACAAGCGTCTGCCATATGGAGCCTCAGTAGGCTCTGAATTATGCCAACACGTAATTGGACAAGTCCTCGAGGGATGTCATAATGTAAGAAACATTGCTGATGACATTCTCGTCCACGGTACCACTAAGGAAGAGCATGACAGATCCCTAGAAAATGTGTTGCTACGGCTCCAAGAAAAAAACCTCACAGTCAACCCAGCTAAGTGTCTATTTGGCGTCCCAGAACTGAACTATTATGGATTTCACATCTCAGCACAAGGCGTATCCCCCGACAAGGATCGAATACACGCAATCAAGCACATGCAGCCACCCAACACAGCCACGGAAGCAAGAAGCTTTCTGGGATTAGTAAATACCGTCGCCCGTTTCTTTCCAAACCTAGCTACTATGACAGAGCCAATACGAAGGATCACACGCAAAAACTGTGCGTGGTCTTGGGTCCAGAGCAATCTGAAGCCTTTAACAAGCTGCGTGACCTCATATCTAGTGACACGGTTCTGGTCCATTGTGATCCCTCCCTCCCCACCCAAGTACGCTATGATGCTTGCAAGATTGGGATCAGTGGCGCCTTGACTCAGAAGCACCCCGATGGTTCTATCCGGCCCATTGCGTATGCAAGCCGCAGTCTATCACCCGTTGAACAGTGCTACAGCCAAACGGAAAGAGAAGCCTTATCAAGAGTATGGGCATGTGAGAAGTTTCATTTTTATATCCACGGCAGCCAGTTCGACTTAGTAGGAGATCACAAACCGCTGGAAGTTCTCCTCAACAGCCGTGGGAACCCTTAACCGAGAATTGAACGTTGGCGTTTACGGCTCCAAAACTACAGCCCACGCATTGTTTACCAACCTGGCATCCAAAATGCTGTCGACTTCCTGTCACGCAAACCCGTCCCTACCAATACACCCAGAGATCCTCTTGAGGACTACGTTAACTCGATTCCCTTCCTTCTGCCATCACTCTTCAGGAGCTTCTCGGTCGCTTCCGAATCTGACCTCACCTTGAAGATAATCAAGGAGTGCCTGGGCACTGGGAGCTGGTCAGCTGCAACCGCGCCCTTTGTTGATCTAAAGGAAGAACTTTGCCAGAAACGCGGTATTCTTCTCCGAAACAATCGTATTGTGATTCCAGAAGCGTTGCGCCCACGCATTCTTCAATTAGCACACGAGTGGCACCAGGGCATCACTAAAGTTAAACAGCATCTCAGACAACGAGTCTGGTTGCCTGGCATTGACACTCAAGCAGAGAGACATGTGCGCGAATGCCTTGGTTGCCAAATCGTTGGCCGAACTCCTTCTCCAGAGCCTCTCAGAATGACAGATACACCAAAGGAAGTGTGGCACACAATCCACATGGACTACTGTGGCCCATTCCCATAAGGAGAGTATCTCTTTGTTGCAGTTGATGAAACGTCAAAGTATCCAGAGTCCATGTTACACACTCAGGTTCTGCGGCCACAGCGATTACGCACCTTAATCAAATGTTCGTAACACATGGTATTCCTGAAGTCATTACATCTGGCAACGAGTTCAAAGCGTCGTGCAAACAGCTTGGTATCAAGCATCGCAAAATTACGCCCCTTTGGCCAGCTGCTAACGCCCAAGTAGAGAATTGCTACTGTAGAAGGAAAGAACTGGCGCTCGGAACTGTTTTTGTTCTTAATGAATTATCGAACCACTCCTCATTCCTCCACTGGGGTCGCACCCGCATCCTTGATGATGAATCGTCACATCAGAACCAAGATTCCCTGTATAATCTCTCTCGCATTTCAAATCTTGTTCATATTGCCTGCGCCAAGGACAACTTGAGAAAATCAAAGGCAAAGGCATATATGGATAAACGTCACAACGCCATCCCTACCGACATTCGCCAGGGAGATCAGGTTTTGCTGCTTCAGAAACGTCAAAACAAGCTAACCACAAGATATGACCCTGGACCCTTTACTGTCGTCAAGAAAAAGGAGTCTGCGTCGAACTTGCAAGAGGACAGGCATGATTGTTTAGGAACTTGTCCATGGTCAAAAAAGTTATTCCCTCGTCGAGGGGCACTGAACCCGTTAAAAGACTTGCTCAAGTAGGGAGCGTTCCTAGTCATCGGAGTGTTACATTAAGGAACACGGAGCATGTTGGTAGGCCTTTCCGAGAACGGCGTGTTCCCCAATATCTTAACGACTTTCTTTTGCGCTAGGACGTAACTTTCTGAAATGACTGTCTAAATAAGTTTCATTGTGAGCCTAGCTTGGTTTATTACTACTACCGTTGTTTCCTGCTCTGTGTTTGCATTTATGCTTTCTTGGGAAAGGGGTGATATTGTATGTATGCATTGCGCACCTGGAGTGAAGTGCGCAGGTCATAAGTACACGAGGCAAGGAATAGAGTTGCGTTTGCTTAACGTCCTGAGTTATTGTTTCTGCTACAATAGCCTAGACATCAAATAACAACCTATGTAGGGTTTCTTCCTTTGTTCATTCATTATTCTTTGCGACCGATCGAACTTCCTGTTGTTTTTGAAATTTTCAGTCAGTGTCGGACCCTCTCACAACTCTCTCCAGACCATGTTCGCCTCAAAACAAACCTCGCCACTCAAGTAAAGTTCAATTTTTTTTCATATTTAAAATAATTGACAGATGTGAGAGCAGCCTGTGATAAAACCAGTTATCCTCGAACTCGTGTGATATAAGAATCGTATCACGTTTTTCTACAATTCTTCTCGTTTCACTTAACATTTTCACAACAATAAAATAAACAGAATATGTCCTCTCACCGGTGATCCAAGGTTGCAAGGCAAGTAATGGGCATAGTCAATGAACGATACGTTATCTCCAAATAACATCCCGTATACAATGAGCACCAGTAAAGTTAACATCACGAAAATTTTCTCCTTTTCATAGACAGGTGTTCAAAGAATAACGAGGGTTTCATCACGAAATGTTTTGCGTGTTAGTGGTTGGCTCGCTATTATCGTGTCACCTATTTTCTTGCCAGCTGAAATTATTACTTGTGAAATAATTATGCCCTCTTGATGTCATGTCCATGTGAATAAAGAGCACCTGGTTGTATATTGTTTTGTTTTTTTCCTCTGGCAAACGTTATCTTCATTTTATAACAATTAACCCGAATTATTTCAGGGATTGTGATCAATTTTCTTCAACTTCTAAAAAGGACTGAACATTTGAGTTGGATGAAACTCTTGCGAAAGTTTTCGAAAATATTAAACCTGTCACACACTGTTCCCATTTTCTAAAACACACCAATGAAAAACAAGAAGTAATGGCACCATTAAGGAGAAGAGCAAATTACCATTTTGATTAACTAGTAAGAGAACATATTATTGAGGTGACTAATATTTTCCATATCCGTGTTCACTCAGTCTTTTCCTTGTTTCAAATATTTTTATCAAACCTCTTCAGCTTTAAAAAAGGACCGAACATTTGAGTTGAATGAAACTCTTGCGACAGTTTTCGAAAATATCAAATCTGTCACACACTGTTCCCATTTTCTAAAACACACCAATAAAAAATAAGAAGTAATGTCGCCATTTAGGAGAAGATCGAATTACCATTTTGATTGACTAGTAAGAGAACGTATTATTGAGGTGACTAATATATTCCATATCTGTGTTCACTCAGTTATTCCCTTCTAAAATGTATCCACTCAGTTTTCATAAACCAACCATGAGGGCTGGGTTACTTGTCTTCGTTTCCTTCGTTGTTAATTTCAAAATTCATCATAGTTCCAACACTGTTTTCCTGCAGAACTTTATGCAGTTTAACCTTCCGTCTCCAGAGCCCGAAATTTCTCCACAGTGGGGACCAGAAGCAAACCGAAGCATTGCCTCTGATCCCTTCCCCCCTTGCTATTTTCCAGTTTGTCCAAGAGAAATGAACATATCTTGGCACTTGAGGCCACCGTTCACTTCGGAAAGAGATGACAGCAAAGATCAACCGACTGAGGGGATTTTCCATCGAGCTTTAGATTTCGCCTTAGGCAACTGCTGCGAATTTTACAGGGGAAACAAACCTATAATGCGTTACTTAGAAATGACCGATAATTCGACTTCGCTTCGCAGCCACATTTTTTCAAATGAAACGAGCTTGGTGTTTCCCGTGCAAGACGATTGGTTCATAGGTCGTATGCTCTACGTTAACATACTGGATTCTCCTGGAGTTGTTTTGATTCTAGGAGAAACCTCTTACTCAACAGAGAGAACTCAGCTGTTGAAAGCGATTTTTGAAACATGGCCTATCGTAATTTTAAGCCTTTTGTTGTCGTCTGTTGCTGGAATCTTTGTATGGATATGGGTAAGTAACGCTTTCACTGAGTAAACTTCAAATGATTCTTTCATTAAACGCAACACCAATAGACTTAAAGACCTTAAAAAGGGCTTTTTAAGTATCGCTAGTTTCATAAACAGTTTAAGAGATGTATTCAGCTTTTATCTTAAACAACATTCGATCTCAGTGAAGAGGCAACGACTCAAGTCACTTCCACGATAATTCGGATTGCTCAAGATGGTGTTGGTAGGATAGATTTATGAATGTCGAGGATCAACAAGAAATAGAAAATTATTAAATTACTTTGTTTATGTCGTATCTAATAGTAAACTTTATCTACAGAACATTCTTTACCAGCTTGTCCTCTCATATGCGAGTATTATTCGGTGTGGTCCTTTTTCTCACCCAAAAAACCCTCAAGCACTTCAAGTTGAAAAATATTTTCACTAACTTACATCCAGCAGATTTAGTGATACCTTTTTTAATTTAAGATAACATTTTTTATTATGTTCGTGATCATTTTGCATTAGAATCCCAAACTAGGATACCTTTGCGATTTGAATCATCAATGGATCTGGAGGATAACTATCATATTTTTCATTTAGTTCTTTATCAGTGTGGGGTCTTAAACTGAGATAAAAAATCGATTTGACTCGATTGAAAGTCGGCTCCAACTTTGCAAACGCCAAGTAATCATTTTCATGGCTCAGAGCCTAGTGTCAAAGTAAATGTAGAATTAATATATCAATCTGACCAACTGCCTTCTGTCAACACCATACTTCTTCGGGTGCACATCCACACTTGCGGATAAGGAACGGCGGGTGGACTGAAGATGGAGTTACAAATGCGTAGAAAATCTCGGATGCAGTCGAATTTTAAGAGAAAAAAAAATACAGGTTTTCTGAATTTGAAAAAAAGAAATGGATAAAATTAAAACTATACGCTGTAAAGGATCTGCTCTCCGCCATACACACCATTCTCTTTTGACTACAGATTGAAATTTTCTCCTTCCGATTCAAGGAAACCAGAGCAAACAAAGATGACTTTGGTCGTCCTTTCTACCATGGAGCTATTGATGGATTCTGGTGGGCCTTTGTTACCATGTCAACAGTCGGGTGAGTCATTTTATGCAGTTCAAAAGCAAAGGCTTTCTGAAGAGTAAATCCCAGAAATCCATTTGGTGTCCGGCAAAAACAACGCCGGAAAAGAGACGTTTGTGTACACGCGTATGACTGCCCTTACAGTTTTCGCAACTTCAAAGTTTTGGTCTCTAATGATTAAAGAGGGTCTATTATAGTCTGGCGGTTTGGCGGTTTAAGCCAAGTTTGAGTGCTGGTTTGCGGTTTCATTCACATTTATCTGGCGGTAGTTTGGAAAACGAGGAATGCCGGAATTCCGTGTCGGAAAACCCGGAATACTTGGAATTCCAGGAATGACCAAAAAATGACAAATTGAAAAAAAAAATTACCTAATAATTAAAAATAATAAGTTTGAATAAATAATTAAAAAAGAATTAATTGAAAGAGTAAAAATAAAGTGAAAATAAAAATTAAAAAGAAAAAAAAAGAAAATCAGTTCTCTATAAGTAAAACCAAAAAAATGCAAAATTTTCTCTCGATCAGTCATAAAATGCAGAGACCACGTGACGTAAAAAATAACTACCTATGGCACTGTTCACAGAGATGCACATACTAGAACTACATGTAGCTTACAGCCTACAATATACAAACTGATGCTAAAGATTGCTTCAAGGTAAATAAACCAGAAGTGTGATTTATTATTAACAGACCTCAAGCACTGTGGGTTCTAAGTGGAAAAGGGGATGTAAATACGATAAGTACTTGGCGAGCAAACCCAAAGTGCGACCGCACTTAAAATCTGTCAGCACAAGCATTTTCTAATGCCACCCAATTTTTGCGATTTTTGATAGATTGCGATAAAAGTAATTTATTGACAGCAATGATTGAGATTAGATTTTGTGATAGATTCAGACATTAACGATTTTTTTACATTTAATTTCAGACATAAAGTTGATTTCTTTGAGTGGATTATTAGATGGTCTCCACGAACATAAATTTATCGCCTGTCGCGATAATGTCATTAATTCATTGTATGTCTTGGTCAAATCCCAGGTGTCAAATCCATACGAACGCGTCTTAACCATATCATAAACCTATCAGATATTTCTCATCTACTTGACTTCGAGTTCTTTCTGCAACGTGCATGAATGGGCTTCACGTCAATATCAAAGGCACTGTAGAGTGATAATAACAAAAAAAGTTGCTCTTGTCTGGAAAGGAAAGAAATCACGTTCTGTCTTGTGTGATAGCGACACACTGATTTCACTTTTTGTTATTGTTCTGTCTGGAAATATCTTTTAAGCTAATCCACGTTTGTGTATTAAAGGTGTGCCGAAGAGATAAGAGACTCGGGAAGACTACAATTACTGCCTCTGAATATGACGCTTTGTTCGTGTAGTTTTAACAATCGATAATTGTTGTTTTAGGGCACAGCATTAGCATATATTGGTGGATTAAATCTTTTCCGATGAGTACTCTTGTATCCATTTGCTTTTCATTTGTGATAGCTTCTAATAAGCTATTTCCAAACATTTTTTCCTTTTTTCCAGCTCTTTCTCTGAACTACTCGATTCTATGTGGTTTACAAATAGAAATAGATTAAGAAAAAATTGATAAACAGTGCCTATACACTTCGGAATCGCTAGGAGTACCACCAATAAAGACAACGGACCACGTGGTGGGTCAAATTTAACATTCAAGTGAAATCACAACCATAAAAAAGTAATTGGAAAAAAATCTTACCATCTCAAGAGACAACCGAGGAGTAAGTCCTTTTTTGTCCTTTTTCTTTTTTAGAATAATCCATCAGTACAAGGTTTATATTCAAAGGTATATATAATTAACGCGAAAAGGTGTCGAGTAATTGACGATCTCTCAATTTTAACTGGAGACGGCTGGTAGCTGCCTTGATAGCTCCCAATGTGTGGTTAATAATTATTTAAGGTAGAGTATTAATTTGTAATAGTTCGGAGATTTTTAAAATTGAAACTATTAAACTAATTGGAAATATTGCATTTGTTTAATCTTCTGCAATGGTTCCGGCTGGAAAAGCGTGCCGGCTTAATGGTCACTGTACCCTAGACATCCTACAGGTGTGTAAATATGTGGAGGCGAATTTAAAACGGGGAGTAGCCATGCATGTGATGGACTAGCATCCCATCCAGGGGGAAGGGAGAGTACAAATATTTCGTCGCTTAGGCTGTATGGGCTACTGGCCTGACGCAGACGTTTTTAAATTCTAATACGTGCATCTCCATGAACAGTTCTGGTAAGTGTTTTTTCTTTGGGGACCCTCTGAGATAAATTTCGCATTAAATTATTTAATTAAGTTGTGAATTTACTATTAATTTTTAATCATCAATATTCTTATTTATTTATTTATTTACTTTTATGTTTTTTAAATTTATTATTTTTCGGTCATTCCGGGAATTCCGTTATTCCGACACGGAATTCCAGCATTCTATATTTTCCAAACTACCTTATCTGGCGGCTTACGGTTAAGAAATTATCGTGTGGTTGCGGGAAATCATAAATTTAGCTCGCGGTTTTCGGTTTTACGTGTTTTTGTGGCGGCTATTCAAACAGAGTTAAGAGGCTCAGAATACTGAGTGGTAACGTTATCTTGCTTAAAGCTTCTCTCTTTAACAAAGGATGCCTTTTCAGGCTAGACCAAGTCAGTCAGGGCTTCCCTCTGTGTCCTCGGCCATGTGGGGAGGTAATTTGATATAAAGAATTTGCTACGTGCTGTTAAAAGATCGGTTATGAGGATAATCGTCCTACCTGTGGGGCGGTGTCGGTTTTTAGAAAATAACCAAAGCGGTTTGCGGTTTCGAAGGAACAAAATATGGCGATTTACGGAATGTACGACCCCCTATAATAGACCCTCATTAAAGTGCTACTGAGACGAAAATTGATGTTCTTGAACACAAATTTTTTATGCCGACAATTTAAGTTTAGATCCTAAACAAAAAGAAAAAATACAATTCAGGCCTATCGCGGTAAGAAAAGTCCGAAAAATTTTGATTAAAACTCACTAAATTTCGTCCGCCATTGCTCAACTACAACTACTGAGCCAACGACAATTTTCAGCGTCTTTCCCCATTGTGACATCATATTATTCCTTTCATCCACAGGCAGCCCAAGCTCACTACGAGAAAAGCGGACGTGACTCTTACCGTGTTGCGTAACGTTTTATATTTATAAAGGTTTGTATGGGATGTTATCGGTTTACCTTAAAAGAGAGAAAAAAATGTCTTGTTTGGAAATAAAATGGGCTCACTTTATTGCCTTGTTGTTTTCTTTGTTGATTCCGAACGTCTCAGGCCATTTTGAAGCGTTTTCGGCGAGTTAGCGCTATGTTGGTGTTCAACTGCTAAAAGAAAGACTTTCTTTTAGCAGTTGAACACCAACATAGCGCTAACTCGCCGAAAACGCTTCAAAATGGCCTGAGACGTTCGGAATCAACAAAGAAAACAACAAGGCAATAAAGTGAGCCCATTTTATTTCCAAACAAGACATTTTTTTCTCTCTTTTAAGGTAAACCGATAACATCCCATACAAACCTTTATAAATATAAAACGTTACGCAACACGGTAAGAGTCACGTCCGCTTTTCTCGTAGTGAGCTTGGGCTGCCTGTGTTTCATCGAGTCTCTGTCGAAGTAAATATTAAATTCAGTGGCGATCTTGCTCGAAAATCGTCGCTGTTCTTTATTTTCAACGACAGTAATGGTTCTGTTTCTTCCCATGAGGGCTCTATGAATGATTGTTGTTGTGTTGAGGAGAAATATTGGATATATCGCGCTCCGTGCGATGAAGAAGTAGAGCCACGTGCAACCGAGGAAGAGGCCGTCGCTTTTGAGGAAAACATTTAAACGTGACTAGTGAAGAAACGAGGGAGCTAGAGCTTCAAAAGCAGCTTACTGGTGACGCAGAAGTTCATAATACAAATTTTAGCACATATGTTCTTAGTTGAGCTTTTGTAGCAGGATGAAAATATCTCTTGAAAGGCCATATTTATTTAAGGTGTCTTCGAGCAGTACTCTCCCAGCCAGTTTACCCTTGTTCTTATTTCGCTGGAAGTTCAAATCTTCTCCCTTTGTCATGCAATGCCTTTAAGCCGTTATGCAACTTTTTTCCTAGCGAAACTGTGGCATACCATGCTTTCGAAGAAAATCAATACCCTGTTTATTTCTATGAATTGTGTTTTACTACACCTTACAATAGACTCGTGTTTGTGCAGCTTTTCATCTTCGGAAAAAATCAGAATGCTGATAAACTTTTACAAAGGACTACTTTTTGTTACTTTCATGGAACAAAAGTATTTTGTCCACACTGTTACTGTGACACCCCGAAACTGTGAACTCCAGAAACACATGTACTTATGTAATTTCCTTGCAATTCAAAACAACTAAACAGCAGTAGTAGGGAGTTGGCTCTTTTTTTTTTTTTATATGGAGGTCCCTGTATGGGACCTCCATATAAAAATAAGTTAATTACAACAATAATTGTAAAATATTCGAAGTAAGAACTAAATACATCAAAAGAATAGAATTGATAGATGAAATAAGTTAATGAAAACTGAATATAATATTAATGGACATAAAGAAGAGGTTATATATTATTAAAATATTGTTTCTTAAAAGTCCTATAATTTACCAATGTCTTCAATCCATTTAAAGAGTTCCATTCATTAAAAAACATATAAGCCCACTTAGATTTCCCCCAGTTAGTTTTTACTGTAGGGAGAGAAAACATAGATTTATTTCTTGTATTGTGGGCGTGAATTTCCTCATGTTTAATATTATCATAATTAAAATCATTATTTTTTGTAATATAATTAAAAATAAAAGATAACCCAAGAAAGAATGTATTTGCTGAGAGAATGCTCTTAACATTCAGTATGCTTGCTTGTCCAGGATCCGGAGAAAATCAAAATCAACACCTAATTGTTGTTTTGATATGTCGTACAATATAGATATGGCGATAAAACCCCAAAGTCAACAGCTGGCAGGTTGTTTTCTGTAGTATGGATAATGACTGGTGTCGCTGTATGTTCTGTGCTGACTGCCACACTCTCAAGTGCTTTGACGAATGTCACAGAGGAAAGATATGATGTCACCACAACAAAAACCATAAGTTGTAACTAACAATTCATCTTTATGAGTCTATCATGGTACTGTGAAGTATTCCAGGCTGTTTTAACAAAATTTGAAAAAACATTGCATTTAAATGAAGAGGTCTACTCTGGGACCTTAAGTTGCCTTAAGTCACCTAAAGTCGCCTTAAGTCGCTTTAAGTCGTCTTAAGTCGCTATTGGTTGCACAACTTTATAAGGGTTTATAATTATAATTTATAATTTACCAATTTATATAGCGCATATTTACATGTGCTGATCAATAGTGCTTATTAGATATTGTTGTTACTTAAGGCTGAGATTGGACGTCAGCATATCAGGCGCCTCTGGCAGCTGCTTCAGTCCATGTAACAATCTCACCTTCCCACCCATCCCAACCCAGGGGAGGACATCCACCACACAGTAATCTCATGCATGGGAAATTAACATCTCCTACCCCTAACCCTGCAGGAGATGGGGCCTACAGTTTATTCATCCTTATCCAAGGAGACTAGAATATCTATCCATTTCTTGATATTATAGAAAGGTAGCAAATTCTCCTCGGTTATTTTAAGACTATGAGTATTGGTCCAGCCGGGGCTCGAATCCTCAACCTCTCGCACATCACAATCCAGTGGTACTCTAACCAACTGAGCTAACTGGGAGGAGGGTTCTACCCTAATCCCAATTGACCCCATTCACTACAGTCTAATCATAAGGATCAGAGGAGGAGGCATGGTGGCTGAATTGTTAGTGCACTGGACTGGACATTAGTCCAGTTTTGGTGTCTAGTGTTGGAGCATTTCATTATGTTCTTGGGAAAGATACTGTAAACTCAAAGTGCTTCACCTTTTCCAGGTGTAAATATGGGTACTGGTTGGTAGGGGGGAGGGAACCCTGCAATGGACTATGAGTTTAATTATTGTTATTGTGAGGTGGGCAATGGCTTCCATATATATAGAAACCCCATGTGAAAATAGTCATGCACCTGTCTTGCCCCTGTGCAAGCATGGGTAACTCCTACATGTAGACAATCCTGATGGAGGAAATATGACAATGTATACTCTTCCATCTTCTTACTAAAACAGCCATTGGCAAGAGTTCCATATAACCCCAGACATTAATTATGCATGGAGTGTTGCAAAGAAACCTCAGTCTATATTTAGTCTTTATGAAATGAATGCATAATTAATGTATGGGGTTATATGGAACTCTTTCCACAGCTATCTGTTTCAACAAAATTTTTGTCTTGTATTTAATGATGAAAAAGGTGATAAAAGGGTTGACACTGTGTATTATCATCAGGATATAATAAATATTGAATTGCATAAAACCTACAGTATCAGATCATCAAGATAAACCCCATGTGAAAATAGTCATGCACCTGTCTTGCCCCTGTGCGGGCATGGGTAACTCCTACATGTAGACAATCCTGATGGAGGAAATATGACAATGTATACTCTTCCATCTTCTTACTAAAACAGCCATTGGCAAGAGTTCCATATAACCCCAGACATTAATTATGCATTAATGGCTGCCAGAAACATTTGATCACGTGACTTAAGTTTTGTCCTGTGACCAAAGTGCACGTGAGAACAACACGCATACGAGCCTGCTGAAAAGTATGCAGAGAAATTTATCTGTGCGAAAAAAAAAAATTTAAGAATGTTCACTCTGAAAAGTGAAACCGGGCGACCGCTTCATTGAAAACACCGTGCACATGCTTCTCCCTCGTGGAGTAGATTATCATTATGGCCCTGCATTCTTTCCGATCCGTACCGACCGAAAAATTCCACCTTGTGTCTATTGACTGGTTACCTGCTTGCATTGTGGAAAGAAATGGTAAATTCAAGCTAAAATAAAGGAAATTTTTCGGTAATAGCAGATAGCATGGGCGTACTTGGTAAGAGAAACCCTAAAATGTTGTCCCGCTTTTAACTTCGAAGCATGGAAACTAGTTAGCAGCGCATAGGTTGCTGGGAGAATTAAAATGGCGGAGACTACAGAGCCAGTTATCAGCTTGACATGCCATTAGAGAGAGCGCGTCACCCAAGCCGAAAATAGACTGGACACTTTAACCCATTAATGGCCGCAGCTTGTGTGGAAAACTGTGTTTTGAAGCTAGTCCAGCAGATTTCGGGTCACTGTTGGGGTTTTAAAAGCTCTAACTTACCAAAAACCACTTGACAGCTCGTGCACTCAACGGCCTTTCGATCCAAATGCAAAATGGCGGCCTGAAAATCTCGGGCACGCGCAGAGAGCAAAATTTGGACATAGTTTTTGGGTTGAAAAGTCACGCCCCACTTACGACTTCTACTTTTCTCTCTTTCTCCTGCCCTTTTTTTCCCCTCTCCTTGCCTAAAGTTTCTCCTCACTTGCTGGAAATTGAGTAGGCTTCATTTTGGTGTAGAGATTTTTCAGAAACTACTCATTATTTTCAAAGCACATGCTCGGAAAGGTAGGTGGGTAGTGAAACACGATCTTCGTGCACATTTTCCAGTCAAAGTGACACGGTTTTTTGGCTATTTCTCCAATCTCCTCCCCTCAATTGCGCTCATTCTGGTATCGTCTGCAAGATATTTTCAACCCGTTCAAGTAGATGCTGGAATTTGTGCTCCAGGGTTAAAATTGCTGACTTCACAGGGCGTAGAAAGGGTGTGGGTCCCCATGGGCGCATACGGGCGCACTGGACGTTAATGGGTTAAGGTACTTGGAAGGGGAAGTCTGGTTTCAATAAACATACACACATAGTTTATTTGGTAACGCAGGTTACAGAATACGCAAGACTGAAGTCCTGATGTGGACCTCCTTATGTACTATCTATCTACTATCTATCTGAGTTAAATAATAATTAATAGTAATAATACAAATATAAAACTATGAACTACAATTTAAGATAAGATTAATAAAGAAATTCCTCACTCCTATTTCTTATCATGGAAGGTTCCTTCTTATAGCTTATGGAATTAATTAAGTCCTTGCTAGGTGTAAGTCTTTTTTTTAAAACATTCTAAGCCAGAAGACTATTTTATTGAATCAGGAAGTGAATTCCATGCAATGGCAGCTCTATGCTTAAAAGTCAGCCTGCCAATTTCTGTTTTAGGACTTGGAAATTCAATATTCATTGATTTCCTCAGGCAGTGAGATGATTGTTTTAACATTACTAGATCATTTAAAACATTGGTATTGCATCTATGGTAGGATTTATATGCTTCTACTAACAGTCTCTTAATATAGTAAAAAGATAAATTGTTCCAGCCTTTCAATTCCTTGAAAGTTTAAAAATAAGTTTAGAAGCTCGTATATGAGCACGCTCAAGATCATCCGTTAGTGCAGGTGAGCAGGAACCCCATACTAGTATTCCGTACAAGACACTTGGAAGTACAGTCCTAAAATAAATGGTCTGTAGAATGGATGATGGCAAGAATTTAATTCTTCGGAGGACTGCTATTTTCTTATTAAAAGATTTTAACAGACTTTTGGTGTGTTCTTGCCAAGAAAGATTACTGTCTATAGTTACTCCTAGACATTTACATGATGATTTAAATGCAATAAATTTTTCACCATACTTCAAAGGCAACAATGGACCAATGAATCTTTGTTTAGATAATAATAAGGCTTCTGACTTAGTTTCAGGAGCAATCAATCTGTTAGCACCACATCAACTAACTTGATCCAGTATAACTTGCATAGCCTTAATTATAATATCTATATTATCACTTACTGTAAATATGGTAGTATCATCAGCAAACATATAAAGTTCTCCTGAGGTTACAAATTCAGGAAAGCCATTGACATAAAGAGAAAACGGTTTGGGTCCTAAGATTGACCCTTGTGGTACTCCAAACATGATAGAGCTAGTGTCTGATTTCACTTCGTTAACTTGAACAAATTGGTTATGATTTAGCAGGTAGCTTCCCATCCAAGATAGTAAATTTCCTGATATACCAACAGCTTTCAACTTTTGTAATAGGATGGTATGGTTCACCAAGTCAAAGGCCTTCCTGAAGTTAATAAACAGTACACCAATTTTAATATTATTATCTAGGGCTCACTTCCAAGTGTCAGTAAGATGAAGAAGGAGACCCTCTGTAGAATGATTTTTGCGAAAGCCCCATTGATTGTCACTAAGCAGGTTTTGAGCTTCAATGTGAATGTCTATGCTATTGCTTATAATGTCTTAAAGAATCTTTCCTGGAATACTTAAGAGAGATATGGGCCTGAAGTTGCTCATATCAGTGGGTGCTCCCTTTTTAAATACTGGCTTAACACGTGAGAGTTTCCAGTTTGTTGGAAAAACTGCATCATCTATACTTTTCTTGAAAACTGGTATCAGGCTATGGATAGAAGATTCCCCAAGGAGTTTAAGGTCCTTGGGTGAAACTAGGTCCAGTCCAGTAGCTTTATTCGGATTTGATGATTTTTCAATTTTTGTCTTCACTAGCTCCCAATTTAACTCTACGTCACATCTTGTAGGAGCGCCTAGAGAGAGCGCTTGTCGTCTAGTGCGGCTTTGCAAGGTGAACATCAGTACTAAACACTAACTATTTTGAATTTAGATATCGGTTTACGTTTTGCTTAAAAAAGCCGCTCCTGTTTACAAAGAAATGGCACGCGATTGTTTCACGAGAACTCGTCGTAAAATGTAGTTTGCCTTGAGAAAAACATGGAATCCAGTGCTCTAAGAATATTTAAAGTGAGTCAGGAACACATTTGCTCACTTTCCTTACAATATTAACAACATCAGCAACAACTAATGGACAAATCAATAAGATCTGTCCTTTTAAGGACTCCGTATCTATTGTTTCTACGCACCAGCTTTCTATGCATTTTTGGGTGCATCTTAAAAAAGTCAGTGAAGTATTGAAATCTGAATGTATTAAAAAAAAATTCGTTTTAAGGAGGCAATCGTTTCAAACAGACAACATTTTTTTTGTGCGCTACACAAGTAATTCTTTTGAATCAATGTTAATTACACCTTGTGTAGTTATCAACATACCGAATTCTACTTCACTTGACTTTGTGAAAAGCAAACTGACCTCTGCCAGATGAGATTGTTAATATCTGTTTGATTTAAAATATTTCTTTCCCTGCTCAATATTGCGAAGCACATTTGAGCATATCCAAAATTAAAAAGTAGTAAAAAATATTTCACACTATTATTATTACTATTGTTATTATTATTATTAGTATTATTACTATTATTATTACAACCCTCTGGCCTCATTTTAGAACAAAAACTCTATTGAATATAACTTGCACATTGTAGAGAGGCTAGGAAGGCTTTTAGAACTAAACCAAAATACTTTAATTCTAATTTGACCTTGTTATGAAAGAGGTTTATTGCATTGCAATATCATGAAGTAATCAACAGTGTTCAAGTATTCAGTGTTCAAGAGTATTAATTGGTTGTGCACTTTACTTGGCAAATAATTCATGGGTGTATGATGGCAAAAAGGGAGAGAAATAACTGAGAAATGGTGCTTGTCAAGACTGTGAGGAACTTAACATCTCAGGTAGCTGTGCTTCTTGTAGGAATCATAGACCCTTAATGTCAACTGGGCAATCAGCTTCTTATTTACTTGTCGTTACATTAAGTTACGTTTGAACAAGAAACATAACCTTGACAGAGCTCAACAACATCGCAACCTGTGGGGTCGCCAAAGTGACTAGATTTTGCACAGTGGCAATTAACTTTTTGTACTCAGTCACCAGCCGGCCACTAAGATTTTTTACATTCGTATTTTCAATTTCCTTAGATCCCTTGTGAGTTTCTCATTTGCAGTTGCAAAACTTTCTAGAAAATTTTTGGAGACTGGAAAATTGATGCTCGAAACCAAATCTAAAAAATTTAGCAGGCACCTGGCCTCAAGGTTTACTTTGAAAGTCAAGCCCTGTCTAGTCTGAGTCACTAATTAGGGCCATACACAAGGTATGCTAATGCAAATTATCAAAATAAGAGCTTCCTCAACAGCGACACAACACTCGTAGTTAGCTTTGTCTTCAACATAGTCACACAATGTATGTACCCATACTGCACAGTTACTGCACTCCACCCAGTCAACTAAGCCTCCATCACTGCCAAGGCCATCTTAAAGCAGAAAGTGCATACCTCTGGATCAACTTTATTTAATGTAGATTGAGAAATTACAGGTTTTTTCTTTTGGAGTTTTCGTTTTCCTTTCGTGAAAAAGAAACGCTGTTGTTTCTCTGCAAGCTTATTTGAAGGGTAGATTTTGGTTTTTAGATATTGAAGATCATTGCCAACCACAGCAAGTCCTCTTGCCACTGATACTGCGGAACGAATGTGATGGAGAGCTGCGTGAATGGCGTCGCTACTCGGCGCATTTGCAAATGCCCCGTTCTCTAGAATTATGGCTTTCAACCGATTTATTGTTTCAAAATCCTTTTTTTCTCGCTGTTGATGATGAAAAAAAAACCTCTGAAATAGTACTATGATGTACTCCTTCAATGGTCTATATTGGCTCTAGTCTCAAGTCAAATTTTGCAGCTCATCGAAGTTTTGAACGTTATGAGCCCAGACCCCTGCTTTAATTTCCGGCGCAGTGCTCTACCATTTCAGCTATCAAGCCAACTGGGATCTGGACATTTAAGTGATTTCTCAAATCATCCCGTAGATGATGTTTCAGTAAGTGAAAGCGTTACATCAATCCCGCAACAGTAATTTCCGGTCAGGTCAGGATTATCTGCAAAGATTTCTTCAGCCTTTGTGACCCTTTTTTCGAATTAAAGTGAAGTTGGTTTTTCTCCTTTCAAGAGCTAATATGTAGCTCCAAATGGAAAAAAAAATTACTCACCGTAAGTAGGTAGAAGATCGTCGAAGGGTTTATCCCATATCATGTCTTGAAATGAATCAATAGTTGTTGCGGATATCTCACGCTTAGTTTTTGGCTGATGAAAGCCTTTCGCAAACCACTCCATCTCCGCCTTGAAGGCGTGGGGCATTTGACTTCTGCAAATTGCATTAGAAGGATTTATTTCCATTAGATCAACAGTGAAAAAGTCAGGATCATTCAAGCGTATCGAGCCGCTTTATTTTATTCAGGAATTTCAATTTCCCGCAATTTGGCTTTAACAAGCAGGCGCACTTATGGTGACTAGGTACCAACTCCCTCTGAGTTATTTCTTAGTGTCTAGTCTGTTCTCGGCTTGGGTGACGCGCTGTCTCTAATGGCATGTGTCAGCTTGGAGAATTTCGTTGTGACTCATTAGTTTCTGGACAGGTGCGAGGTAACAATGAATGCTTTTAAACCTGTAATACTGCCAGCAGTCTAAAGATAAAACTTGAATGCTTGGAAACTCGATTGGCATAGTCACATTGGAAACTCGATTGGCATAGTCACATCGAAAAACTAACGAAAAAGATCGCCTCTGGTATCGGGGCCCTAAAGCGAATTAGGCACCTGATCCCAGCATCAACCTTACATCTCATCTACCAAGCTTTAGTAAAACCTCACTTTGATTACTGTGACATTGTTTGGGGTAGCTGTGGGAAAACGCTACGAGACAAACTGCAGAAATTGCAGAATAGAGCAGCCCGTGTGTTGACATTCTCAACTATGATGCTGATGCAACTGAGCTACTCGAGTTTTTAGGGTGGAAAAATCTTGCACGCCAGCAGGAAATCCATAAAGCCACCATGATGTTTAGATGTCTGCACGGGCTAGCTCCAAGGTATCTATATTCAAAGTTTACGTGGCGTGACTCTGCTTATCAACCTCGTTCCCAGGGCCTTTTCCCTTAGTTGGGGGTGGGGCGGGAAAAGGCCCTGGCATCGGCCGGTCAGATCAACATTTTGATTGGTTGATTGATTTAAATAATTTATGTGAACCTTGGTCATAAAATATAATTTATGCATTATTCCGAAGTCATAATGGCGGAAAGTATGCCTACACCAACAAAGATTTCTTCTAGAAATCCGGTTTGCAGACTCTGCGGTGATTCTCGCGAGAGTCGTCATATGCTTCGAATATTTAGCAAAGCTGGTTCATCAAAAGATCTGTGTGCAAAAGTCCATAAAACCTGTGGTATAACTATTTTTGAGGACGATACGAGATCAAAGATCGCATGTCGGAGTTGCGTTACATTCGTAAACAAGATGGAACAGTTTATTCAGAGAGCTCAATCCATGGACAATATGTCGTCCGATCAAAGTTCTGAATATGCTGTAAAGAGATGTGTACAACTTTCACCTTCTTCGCTTCAGCCGTCGAAACGTGTATCAAAGAATTTGCCATGCGAAAGCTCATGCGTCACCTCAGCAGATGAGCTGTCGAAGCGAATCACACCAAAAAAATCTGCAAAGCAGCTTTCCTTCTCAACTCCCCAAGTTGCGACTGTTTTAACGCCTATATCATCAGGAGATAGCTTCAAAATAACTTCTATTGATCAGGCGAAGCGAACAACATCAATTTTTGCAAAACAGCCGTCTTTCTCAACTCCCCAAGATGCTAGTGTTATTGCCACGTCTACAGGACATGATTGTGCAGCCACTTCGGTGGATCAGTCGTCGAGGCTAACAACACCAAGGTCTGAAGGGCAGCCATTTTTTTTAACTCGGCAATCTGTTCTAAGGCCTAAATCAATAGGAGATAATGATTGCACCTCATTAGAAGCTCAATCGTTATTGACTGAAAGACAGCAGAAAATGATTCTACAAGCTGTCAGTAACAGGGATGCAACTGTGTTGACGGCTATCTTGAAAGATTACTGTCCAAGTGTTGTGGACGAGTTAAAAAAGACCAGCAGTGAGGAGTTGAAAACGTCGTGTGCAAAGCTGTGCAAACGTTCGCAAGGTTCCGTTTTATATGGAAATGAATTTGAGAGCATGAACAGTTTCGATTTCAATAAAATTTGGGTCGAATTGAAGACGAACCACCCTTATCTTGTCGAGATTATGAACGCAGTGTCTGGCAAAGAGAAGTCCGTCTCAGACACAAAGCGTGAGCTTCAAGTAAAGTACAGTTTTCTGTACTCGATCCTCATGAACGAGAGATGGCACGAACTCAACCTGGTGAAACGTGTGAATACAGTTCTCATCAATGAAGGTGGATGTACCAAAAAGGTAATTCTTAGCTAAAGATATATATAACATTGGATTGTTATCCTTAATCAACTGCTTTAGTCGCACTGTAGTATTTATTATTCACCAGTGCAATCATGCATTGAATACAATCTGCATTTTATCCTCTTAATTATATAAAGCTCTGCAGAAATTTGATCCTTGTGAGGTAGTTTTGTGTTAGGTTGTGATTGTGATTCTAATTGAAAGATCCATTCAGAAATATATTGTGAGTGATAGGATAAGTATAGGTAATTGCATGACTTGTAGTGGTATTTGGCAATAATACCGCGATTAATATTTCAAAATTGACCGAAATACCATGAGCCGCGAAGCGGTGAGTGGTATTTGGATAATTTTGAAATATTACGAGCCGGTATTATTGCCAAATACCACTACAAGTCATGCTATTATTTCTTTATAACAGAAGCCGAGAAATTTTCGGAAACGCACACGAGTCCTTTATTTCGTTACGGTTGAAAAAACAAACACAGGCCAAAAGGAAAAGGCAAAGTAAAAGGTTGTCATGGTAACCTTGTTATACCATCCATTTTTATTCTGTTTTACCACTATTACGCGAAAATAGGGCCATTATCAACCAATCAAAACTCCGAAATTTCTTGGCTTATATTATAAAGTTGTGAAACAGGAGGTTACTGCATGTGCATGTGTAGTTAATTTGCTGTTAATTTCTGATTCCCTTGTAATCCCTAGCTTCAAGAACGACTGAACAAACTTGGTGTGTGCCTATCATCTGGGAGAAGGGACACCCTGCTGAAGCTCTTAGGGGGTCATTTTTCAGACAAAGTGGTTCAGCAAGTAAAGAGAGGTAGTGTGTTCCGAGGCACTGGTGACAACTGGGACCTGAAAATTTTGAAAGGGCACATGAGAAAGGAAATTCAGAATGAGGATCTACACTTATTTGCCAGTAACTTGATTGAGAACCGAATTAACTTCAATCACTTGCCTAATGACAACCCTAAAGGAAACATCAAAGATTTCCCTCGATATAATTTTTCCTTGAATGTTCCTGAATGGAAACGTTATGCAGAATGTGCCACAATTATTTTTGGTAGAATTGTTCTTGAGTTTTTTCCCAAATTTAAGTTTTTGAAATCTGTTATACCAGATCACATTCCTCATGAGTACAGCCAGCAAATGTCACAGAAGTCTACCATAGTAAGTTTGCCAATCATCAATGCAAATGAAGCAAAGTATGATGATTGTGTTCACATATTAAGAACTTATGAAAAGTGGATTGCTGAAATCTATGTTCAAGCAGGGTTGCTAGATGAACTGCCACACACTGACAATCCACTGATTCCCGACGGGCCTGCAGCATCTGGACAGACAAATGCGCACCAACCAGACACCCATGATGATGCAATGAGGGAGATGAAGATTACATTTGCAGGTGATCAGCTCACTCGGGTCAGATTTGCAGGTGCCAAAGATCTGCTATCTGGTTCTCACACAGCAGCTGATCGTTTTGAACATTGCTCACCTTTTAAACCAGTAATGTGGCATACAAAAGCATCCCTTCTGCAGTATTCTTACTCGTTTCTTCACAAAGCTGAGTCTGTGAATCAAGTTGGCACCTTAAAGTACTTCAGAGAGAAGTACAATAGGAGGAATGCTACCCCATCCAAAGTTCTTGACTCCTATGAAGGAAGTGAAGAGTTGTTCCTCAGCGTGGGGAAAGCTTACATCATAACAGCTGCCCTGAACTTTTTTGGGATGTCAGACCTAGAGGACACTCCCTCAGCACATAAATTCCCAGAAAACATTGCACATAAGAGCTCAGAAAACAAGAAGAAGTACTTTGATGATGCTTTTGGAAAGTTCACTGACAAGTTCCTATTACAGAAAGTAGATGTCAATGACTGTGACGATGAAGATGATTATATAAGAAATTATGCCCTTTGTTGTATTTTCCTGGCTACTCTTGTCATGCAGATGAAGGACACTGCAGGCAACAGAAATCTCATCAACCAAAAACTTTTGCTGTCAGTTTTCAAGTCTATGGGGGCTTACAGCAAATATGCTATTGAAATGTTTGTGAGTATAGCTCAGATTGAGTGCCTGCTAACCCCACGCTTATCTGAACAGTTCAAATGGGGATTTTTTGTTAACTGGAGGGGTGGTGCCGGAAAGAATATTGAAGATGATTTGGCCCAAGAAATTTCAAATAGATGCAGTAAACACATTGTCCAAAGGCAGGGACCAAACAAGAGTCTAAACTCAATTAGCAAGGTCTGTAAAGCAACTACTGGCATCCATCAGATTGTAGAGCAGTTTGACTCATCTGTGGGCATCCATAAGACATCTGTGCAACATACAATGTGCAACTCACTTAATGATGAGAAAGAAATGGTGAATGACCTATTGCATTTGAATCCTTTTAATCATGTGCCTGGAAGAAGTCATGACAGCTTCCCTGACATTAAAAGGTCTCCCTTAAGGTATTTGAACATTGTTGACTATCATCAGTGGCTGGCCAAACACATGGGAGAATTATCAACCTAGATACTACTGAGGATGATTGTAGTTATTCACTGACTATTGAATCGCCAAATTCTGCACAATACAAGTAGTAATGACGTAACTGACCTCTCTTAGACCCTTATCTTTCAGTTAAGACTAGTGAGCCACTGAATTTCTGCTGAGATCGATATTTATGGGTTACTGACCAAGTGCAAGGTCGTGATGGCTGGGTATTAGCCACTTTCTTTTTTTGTCTTTTTTTTGCATGTTTATGGACTGAGATGGAGTAAAGCTCCATAAACAGATTTCCAGTATCCAGCCATCTTGAAAGAACAGGCTAGGTCAATTTTGGATTTATTACATGGCTTTTAAGGAAGTTTCGTGCAGGACACAGCAGTTAATCACAAGTGGGTTAGAAAGTGCCATCTTGCCTGCTCACCAAGCTAGTTCTATAATTATATCGTTGAATGAAATATATATACCGTAAGACACTGACTTTTAGTTAAAACAGCTGAATCTCTGAATTTAGCAAAATACAAGTAGTAATGCCTTACTTAACATCTCTGGGATCCTGAATTTTTATTAAAGACAAGTGAGCCATTAAATTTCAGCTGAGATGTTATGGCTTTTATGAGGATAGCCAATAACCTGAAATAATAGCAATAACACTACTAGTACTGTGTAGTGTTGTGCTATTCATGGATCATAATCAAAAACTGATAAGACTTAAAGTGATGTGGCAGTTGATCATGCTTGATATATAATCAATTATTTTGGGAAACTGAAAAATTTATTGCAGTCAACTTAGAACAAATAAAACTAGGGTGTTTCCTTTCTCTAGGACCAACATAACAGCAGATTTAATCCATTAATATGTCCTATTAATTGTGTGAATTGTACCTTGTTTACTTGTAGCTTATGAGTTCAATATGGTAAACATTTAGCAAAATCTGCAAGTATCGTGGTAAATAAGAAATCTTATCTTAGTAAATAAGAAATTTATCTTGGTAAATAAGAAATTATTTTCGCTTTTACAATGTGACAAGGTCCTGTTTATAAGGAAAATATGTGGGGTACTTATCAGCAGACTCATCCAATTGTCATTGATGGCTGGTTGGTAAGGACAGTGTGTGTGCTTATTTCCAATGACCTACTACAAAATCTCAGCAGATTTCCAACATTAGTACATGTAATATGGGGTTCACAGATCCTTGTGAAGTTTGTGTACTAACAAACTTTAAAAGGTAAACAATCTGATCAGTACCATGGTAGCAACAGAGATAATTAATATCAAAAGTGACTTTTGGTGTGTGAATCAAGATCTATTTAGAGTTGCCCACAGTATTTACAATTTAAGTTGACTTTCTCACCACATTATTGTGCTCAG
Source organism: Stylophora pistillata (assembly GCF_964205215.1). Taxonomy (NCBI): domain Eukaryota; kingdom Metazoa; phylum Cnidaria; class Anthozoa; order Scleractinia; family Pocilloporidae; genus Stylophora; species Stylophora pistillata. The sequence continues at coordinate 33,401,623 of NC_142519.1, read as the reverse complement.
ACATAGCAAAAAGGAAACAAAGGTAAACAAACTGATCGGTATTGTAGAAACAACAGATATAATCAATATCAATATTGATTTTGGTTTGAATCAAGATACCTTGTAGTAGTTTGCAGTCTTTATAATAAGTACTGATGTTCTAATCATCATCAGAGTTCATTACAGTTCTACACAGAGTAGTGTGCTTGCATATTAGCGAAAAGATCTGAGAGGAACAGATTTCATCCCAGATACCAAAGGTCTTCAATAGGTCTGTTTCTGATTCAATATACTCCACTCCCTCCATAACTTTTGTAACCAGATTGTTATCTACAGAAATGTCAAATAGCATGGAACTCTCTGATGCTGCTTGGGACTCTTGGGCAGAAATTGCACCCCTGATTAATCTTTCAAGGATAACACTGTTATTGTTGGGCAGTAATCTCACCTTGCTTTTAACAACATGAGGTACATCCTCCTCAGTTATTTTGAACTTTCCATCACATATACAGCAACAGTTATCTTGCTGAACACAAGAGAATCCAAAGTAATCTAGAAGAAGTTTCCTCTGACAGGTGTCTTGTGATTTGCAGTAAGTTTTCATTGATTCTTCTACATGTTTCATATTATTTCCAATATCAGAATTATTGTAGTAGAGTGTAGCACACGATGAAAGTCCTGTGCGACCGGCCCGACCAATTTCTTGCATGTATGCTTCAAGGCTACTTGGTGGTGTTATGTGAATAATGTTCAGCACATAAGGAGCATGAACCCCCATGCCAAGTGCTGATGTTGCAAAGAGCACCCTCACCCTCGAATTTTCTTTCTTTATTTCTGACAAAATATCTTTCTTCATGCGACTTGTTTGGGGGGCATGAAATTGAGCAAACAGTCTTGCAGTGGGTTCTGAAGTTTCTCCAACATACTGCTTGTCTCCCAATATTCTTTCAAATAATCCATAAGCATATCCACAATATTTCAATTTTAAGTAGACAATTGTCATGGGATAGTTTTCTCTTTGAATTGCTAGTTGATTGGCAATTGGCCCAAGGATTTGATCATAACTTTCATCCCCATGGTGGTTACTCCATCGCAATTTCTTATTCAGATATATGTTTACCCGGTTGGGGTTTTGTGCAACAATTTTGCACTCATCTTTTAAACACAGACTTCGCTTCAAGCCCCTCAATAAATGAGGTGGTGCTGTTGCTGTTAGAGCCATTGTGGGTACATTAGGAAAAAAGGCCTTCAACACCGAAAGATCTTTGAAGTCCTTTCTAAATTCTTCACCCCTGAAAAAGAAAAGTAAACCCTGTAATATATATATCTATATCTATAACGTTTTCTTTTGAGTTAACATGTTTCTGTAGAAGTATCTTTTGTATTTCATAATAGCTCCCTCATATGGATGGATGTCTATTAATAACTAAAAAGTATACTGTGTATACTGGTATATTTATTTTATCTTGAATTTATCTTTTAGCAAATGGCTTTATCTCCTTATTTACAGGTTATTTTAGGTTTGGGGGTCAACTTAATATAGAGCTTAGGTTCTTCCCTGTTGGCACCTTCTTTGTAATTGTTCAACTAAGAATAGTTCAGTTGTAGGGGCATGGAGACAAAGGTGAACATTCCACTTCTAAATCACAAAGCAATGCATCAAGAATTTGGAAAACTGCATGCCAGAATAAAACCATAGACAATTAATCTTGTTTCCTTGTACTGGCAAATAAATATAGATCAGTGAGCGGTGTAAACGTCACAGGAATCATAGATGAATTAGTTCCTAGAGAAAAATCTATCATACTCTATAAATAGAGAATACAGCAGAATTTCACCGTAAATACAAGTCAGTGCTGCAACCGTGCTTTAATTAGTTTTCCGAGACATAAGCTTATATAGATAATTTACTCTCTGAAACAAATATGAAATGAACAAACAAGAAATTAATAAATTTAGGCACTTACCATAATTCAACGCAGTGTGCTTCATCAACAACACAGGCCACAACATTGTCTTGAAAGACTTTGCTTCCCATCAATTCTCGCCCTTCCTTACTTAATAGAGTCTCTGGATGGGCGAATACGATCGAAGTGTTGCCGTTCACTACATCCTGAGGAAACTTTGTTGTGATCACGGCCACATGCTCGCTTGTTTCTTGTTCATTTCCGAACAAGTTCTCGGCCGTTTCTTTCGCGTTTACAGGTACCTGTAACACATCAGCGGTTATCCTCCGAGCTTTTAAAACTTTCAACTGGTCTTCAATGATGGAATTCAAAGGGCATACTACAATAACTATGTTCTTGGTTGTCTTGACAGGAAAGAAATTCGGTAGAAGGTGAAAAAGAATCGACTTGCCAAATCCAGTAGGTAGGACTCCGATAACATCCTGGCCTTTCAGCACATATTCAAAACACTTCATTTGAAGAGGTTTTAAATTCAATGATGGAAAATTACCTATATTCAAAGAAAATCCGACTCGGCGAAGGACTGACAAAAACTCTTCTGCACTCGGCGGGACCACCATCTTGAATATTTCTGTTAATATATGAATTCAGTACACCCAAGATTTTTGGGTGTTTTGAGATCATGTGACCGGCCGATCCCAGGGCCTTTTCCCGCCCCACCCCCAGCTCCACCCACCAACAAAGGGAAAAGACCCTGGGAACGAGGTTGTCTGCTTATGACCTCAGGGACTCTGAAAATAAGCTTAATGTTCCACTACCGCGCACTAATTATTACAGAAAAAGCTTTAGCTACAATGGCGCCACATTATGGAACAGTTTACCACGCGATATAAGGAACACAGAGTCTCTGGGGTTATTTAAACGTAAGATCAATGACATTTTTTAAGTCTAACGCACGGCATTCACGGAAAACAGCTTTAGTGTTATAGTATGTAGTTTTAATTTTAAATATCTTAGCGTATGTGATATGTATTTTTATAGGCTGATGAATTGATCGTGTCTAAATAAAGATTACAATACAATTACAATACAAAGGTCCTGCTGATCCGATCAACAGTCGAGAAAGACCTTAGCAGGTGGTTCTCAGTATGGTCATCATCATCATCATCAGTCTTCTTCGTGCTCTGTTGCGCATAAGGCCTTGATACTTCTCTTCCATCGGTCTCGGTCTCTTGCGATAATCCTCGCTTCTTCCCACGACTTCCAACCTGCCTCACTTCTTTCCTTTTCAATCGATCGCCTCCAAGTTGTTTTGGACCTGCCCACCTTTCTCTTACCGTCTGGTGACCATATGAGGGCTATTACGCAGTGGTGGTCTTGCGGCATCCTCAAGACATGTCCAAGAAGGTCAGGGTCTTTGAAAGTGCTATTAGGTCAGACCACAACATGGTTCTTGCATATCCACGAACATCTGCTAAGGCTAAACGTAGCAGCATACAGTTTAGAGATGTTAGAGAACATAG